>NW_010246552.1:176247-181809 GCF_000690775.1 Eurypyga helias
TCATTCCCCTTTCTGCCCCTCACCTCTCCTCTCCTCCCCTCTCCTCTCCTCTCCTCTCCTCTCCTCTTTTCTTTCTTCCCTTTCTACCTCTTTCCTTCTTTCTATTTTTAGCAATAGAAAATGTTACATACTACGTGTGTGAACATAAAATGTCTAAATACTCCCTGAGCCTGAATATCTACTCAGCCTTGTCTCTCCTTTACACAGCCCAATCCCAAATGTGATCCCAGACTGATCAGAGAGTGAGAAATAGCTTACAAAGCAGAGGCATTAACGGAAAGATACCAGGGAGGATGAGTTAACAAGTCAGTCTAATCTGAGAGGGAAAAGTCATAATGAAAAAGATACTGTGCCTCTCTGAAAAGATGTGTCACACGGCCTCTCGCACTGGGGCAGACAGCCTGCCGCACTCCGCGCCGGGTGCTCTGACACCACCTCCGACTGCCGCTGACATCCCTGATGTCAAAACTGTTTTAGACTGCATGTGGAAAGCAGTTCATAATTGGAGTTTCTATGAAACTGAAGCTAAAAAAACCCTCACAAAATTTGAAAAACTGTGAGAAACATTGTTGTGAGGATTTTTGCTATCACTTTGTTTTTAAATGATTAATATTAGTGCTATGATTTGTATGAGACTTTACCACAGCTTCCAAAAAGAGTAATTTTATGGGAGAGATGGATGGATGGATGGATGGATGGATGGAAGATGGATAGATAGATAGATAGATAGATAGATAGATAGATAGATAGATAGATAGATAATCTCTCTCTCCAGCTATTAGAATTTCTTTTCACTATACATTCACAAAAAAAATCTTCATTTTTGAAATTTGCCATGAAAATCTGCTCTCATGGCCAGGGACCCACTCTAGGATTTGCAGTGGCTTTATTCACGTACCAGGCTGGGTGCTGAGGCAGGAACACGGAGCCATGGATGTGGCCATGATCCCAACAGTCCAGGCTGGTGCTGCTGCAGCACTTTCAAGAGCGCCATCAGGTTGGAGTCATCACATTAAGAGATGAGACACCTTCACACCCAGAATTCAGACAGCAGTCCTAGAATCCTAAATCTGAGAATATCCAGCCTAGATACATTTCACAATGTAAAACTATTTCTTTTTAAGGTGTGTGCATATGTTTGTTTCTATTACAGTTTTCATTTAATGAGATAGATGAACACCAGAGGCCTCTGTAGAAACAGCCTCCTTAGGGTAGTAAGAAACCTTACACTGAAGGTACATTGTATTTTATTATCAGACGCAGGATTTTAATTTATTTTACTGTTGCTTAAGTGCCCAGAGTCTCGTTCTCAATGGATTTACTTATTTATTCTAGTCAAGGATAACTGAATTCTTTGGTGATATCTTTGCCCTGTGCCCCCTCAGTTAAGTCAAGGTGTTTGCTTTCCTTTGTTTGCTTGTGTATCAGCTGAATACTTTTTAATCTCCATCATCTTAGGTTTTTTGTTGAATCTTCCTGAAGTATGACTGTCTTCCTGCCATCTCCGCTAGGAAATAATGGCTACAAGGCCATACAGGGTAGTCATGTTGAGAGAATCAGTAAGTGCTGTGCACTGATGTAAGTGTAAAGCTGGCTGCAGGAAAATGTGAGAGCAGGAAAGAAGCAGCTCCTCATCCTGAGCAACTCCTGAAGCCCCAGTGGGCAAGGAGCCTGCTTGCCCTGACCCCAGTGATCCAAACAGAGTGGGACCTGGGAAGACAGGATGAAGGAACCACAGGAATTTTTGGGGTGGAAAAGAACAGTGTTTGGATGCCATCTGAGAGCTGAGTGGTACCAAAGCACATGACTAGACCCCCTTTGCTTTATCTGAAGTGGCACAATGAGACACAGCCTTGAAAATAAGGAATAGTTTTGAGTAGGTGACAGCCTGAGTTAAGATCCGTTTGCTGATTATAATGAGCCTGTGAAGTACACCTAAAAGAGCCTTGAGTGTACTCCTTCGTTATATTGGCTCTCCGCAGTGATTATCTGTTTGTCATCTGTGTCTATTTTGGAAAATTATATTTTAGTTACTGCGAGTTAGTCAGCAGCTTGCACAATAAACAGCTAGTCACAATGAGAGTGTCAGACTCCTACTGGGTCCAGTTACAGAAATGTTTCCACCAACAGGATTTATAAATGAAGCACACAAAAAGCCAGCCTCTTAAACACAGGGCTGTGGTAAGGCTCTTCAGAACAGCAGCAGTAGGAGCAATTGTTTGGAAAAGGCTGGGCAGAGAGTTGAACTGAACCAGACTTTTCTAAAAACAGTTTGAATTCTTTAAATTCTAGGGGGCGGGGGTGTGGCGGGGGGAAGGTGGGGGGAATAAGGATCGTCGATTTCAGGGACAACAGGAAGGATTAGTTTTACATCACACAGCTCAAGGGAAAGGGGGTAGGAAAGTATCAGGGAGGTGGCAGTTCAACCCAGCACTGTTTCCAGGGAAGGCAAGGTTTGTGTTGCTGCTCCATGTGTTCCCCGTACCTAACACCAACACAGTTTTGATCCGTGAATCAGTCTTTTCAGAACTTCTGTGATATAAATAAATCATGATATCAATAAAATACCTGTAATATTACAGTTATCTGCTTATTTGGGCCTGCCATGTATCACAATGACTGCTTTGGAAGCTATTCACCTGCTCCGGAAGAGAGTGCCACCAGCTTGAGAGGGAAGCTGTTTTCCAAGGGCAGTGGGAGGAGAGGGGAAGGAAGGCTGTGCATGTATGTGGTTGTATCTTCCGGTCAGGGGAGAAGAATGCTCCTAAAAATGAGTGACCTGAAGTAATTTTCAGGCAGTCATTTTGTTATTTAACATCCCTCAAAAGTGCAATATCTTTCTACAGATTTCATCTGCGCCACATCCTGTTAATAGCACCCTCTCATTACCACAATGGTAACACTCGCTTGATGCTCATTTAACAGAAATCTTTCAAAACAACAGTATTAGATTTTCACAGTTGGCTCTGTATGATACAGGTTAGCAGCTTCTTAACTCTGCTTTCTTAGCATAATTACATAATTTTGGTTTAGTCACTCATGTTGACCTTTAAATCGGATCAAACATTCAATTTAGATAGTTGTTTTGTCATTAGCAAACAGCTGGATGCTGAGACCATTTCTGCCATTGGCTGCCAATGTCATTGTGAACATGTAGAAGTCCAAGTAGCGTGCAGGACCTGTAGTAGTTATGCCTGTTCTTTAAAAGATCTGGATTCTTGTCAGTCATCACAATGTTTAAGGTCCAGTCTCACCCTCCTGAAAGAAGCACCTTTCATCCTTTCATCAGAGGCAGACTCAGTATGTTTACAAAAATAATAACCCTGACATACAGCAGATGAAGGGATAAATTCTGCCCCGGAACACCTCTCATGAGTTTTTGCAGCTACAGTTTGTACATATGGAGGATGGTAAATCTGAGCACTGCATATTGAAGTTCTCTTACCTCAAAAGTTTTCTACAGGCACAAATCACTCTGACCACCAAGAAAGTTGCCCCACATCTGGTATGGGATTCAGCAGCTGTTTGCATTTTTGTGCTTAGTTACCTGGCTGCACCCTCTTGGAAATCAAAAAGGTTGTTCTGGGGTAACAGAAAGCAGAATGTTGCCTGTAGCTTTTAGCTGCTCCAATGCATCCCACACACAGTGATTTGAGAAAAACAGGAAGCAGTAAGGTAAGCCAAAGCCCTGGTGACTACAAAATATACCTTAGTAAGTTCCTAACTGACACTGCTTCTTATCAGATTAAATACCTTAGTATTAATTCCTTTTAATTAAATTCATATTTGGTTCTCTGGTGATCTTTGGTGCATATTTATAGGCATTCTTGACCGCGGTATTGTGCACTCTAAGTTACTGTTCAGAGCATTTAGACGGGCATTGAAATGTATGTTTAAAAAACATGAATAAGGGTGTATATTTCTGTTTACAAATACAGGCAAACACATTTGTGCACATACAAATGCATAAGCATCTTATGCAATACAAGACTAAACCCTGGGTAGATTTACTAACTGCTAATTTTATTCTCACAGGACACTTTCTTCCTTTTATAGTGTTTAATGTGCTCTTTTATGGACGAGGTCAAGTTGTGTAATAGTCTGCTGATAAATTGTAAGGTGCCTTTGAGGCAGACGAACTTTACTAATAATTATCAACTTTTGACATACACCAAATATTAGTAAAAGATCATGAGGCTAAGGAATGACATGAAAGTGCTGAAAGAGCCATAGCAAAGACTAAAACACATACAAAAGTTTGAATGATTTTTTAAAATTTTGCACGGAGAGTTTTTTCTGAAGCATTTCCTGTTTCTTTCTGTCTTCCAGTCAAAACAGAACTTTTTACACTGTTTTAAAAGAAAAAAATTATGGAAAGATACAGGAAAATTGCTTGCAGATTTGTGTGATAACTGTCTCCAATGAATCAAAATGCATTTAAGCTATTAAAATACTATAAATTTTTCACACTATGAAGAAATAATTAATGATTATTAAAAAAAAAAAAAAGAAAGCATGCACTCCATGCAAAATAAAACCACGTGTAATAGACCAGTAAGTGGTTTTGTTTGGTTGCTTAAGTGGGTGAGTTACAAAACTCCCATTTTATTGACCCTTGCCTTAGCAAGGTACAGCCTGTTGACTAGATGGACTAATAGTCCTGGCAAACTCACAGAGAACTATTAATTCTAGACTAGCCTTTCTCCTACTACAAGTACAAAAGTCCTGTTTCATACTATTGCAAATAACAGAAAAGAAAAAAAAAAATTATTCCTAAGCAGCAATATGATAAACTGAGGAATTACAGTTCTAATAGCCTCAACAATGAGTCAGTGTTACGTAGAAAGGTTAATCATGGTTAAGGACTATTATTCTGTGGCCAGAAGACCATACTTTTCCCCATCATTTGTGGCTGTTTTTAAAAGGGACTCTATGATAGGCCTGGCTAAAGCCTTATCATTGTGGTTTGTGGTCAGATGGGCCAGCTGAAGCACCGACCAGAATGTATTTACACACTCAAAAGCAATTTCTGGTGAGATTTCCTCAAAAACAACAGTTAAACCAGCTGTTAAAGAAGAAAATGATCCCTAAGGTTAAAAATAATATTTGTGAAAATAACACTCTCCTTGTTTGGGGATAGGAACAATCTGGATGAAATATGAAAAATATGAAAATATGATCCAACTCCATTATTTCTTAGCACACTATCAGTTCTCTGTGGCAAAGGAATAAATTAGAAATAGAAAATTAGGATTGTGCAGCCAACGTACAGCCTGTCTTTTAGATTTTTCTTGACAAAATACTTTTTAATGGAAAATAACAATTTGCAAAACTCTGAAGTTTTCTCAATAGTTTATCAAGTTCAATGGACTTTTTTCACAAAAAAAAAAAAAAAAAGGTTTAGCAGGACCAAAAATGAAACTGTAAAACCTGTCCTACAAAAATGTAGGAATTAGATGTTTTACCTTTTGTATTTTGGACATGGTTCTGAATTCCAAATCATGCAACACATAAACTCTCCTGCTGAGGGTCTCCTGTATCTTGAGTGTGTGACCCGTGTAG
>NW_010246552.1:181829-215642 GCF_000690775.1 Eurypyga helias
AGACTGACGGTGAAATTACTACTTCTGAAAAATCCTACAAATGCTTTGATTTTTCATTCTGATGAAGTACAAAACCAAAATAAATTTTCCCAACTTGGAAGTCCAGTTTTCTCATCATCTTTAGCATGTACATTCCAGTAGACATTTACCTCAATGCCAAACTAGTCCTTTTGTGAACCCTGTCCACATCCTGACAAGGGGCTTGCTTTCTCACTGTGCGGGCAACCAAATCTGCACCTCAGCACCCACAGTTCAGCTTTCTCTAGGAACTTGTCATCTGTGGTAGCTCTGATCAAGCTGGGTGTTTTAATTTAGTTCGAGCTCATACATTTTGCTGACTCATATTTAGGTGAATACACATTGCAAAGTAAAAATATAAAAATAAATAAATCCTGCCAACCTGACTTAGTGTTGTTTAATTTATCAGATGAATTTTCTCTATGTGTGACTGTGCTGGAGGCCCAGATTTTTGAGAAATCAAGGCAAGTTATACCTATGAGAAAATTAGCTCATCCATTTTAGATACCACTGGGGAATTCTGGGGAATTTTTGACATAAATCAAGGCTCTCCGTAAGTCCATCAAAACAAACTGAAGCAGTAAGAACTGAAGAAGATCTTTTTGAGCACCTATGCCCAACACTGAGGGCAGTCGAAGTGGTTTCAGGCAGCAGTTTATTCCCAGGGGCTGGAGTGGTTAAAAGAAACCAAGCCTTGCTGCCAGCATGCCCCAGTTGGCTGATTAGCAACCACAGAGTCTGCTTTTGTGCTTCTATCATTCCATCTCACAGCGTGTTTTCTGAGGGTGCTGGTCAGTGTTTTCCCATACACTGTGACACTTGGAAAGCATTTCTTTTCTGGGGAGATAATCATCTGTAAATCCCAAGTAAATAGTAAGCAGAGAGATTTCTGATAAGCATATAACAAATTATTTAAGGGATTCTTAAGATCACGTTTAAAAATTCAAAAAGTAGTGTAACTATATGTGTGTGGCATGGCCAGATGCAGTTAGGCATAATAATGCAACTCTGAGAATCTCTTAATCTTTACCTAGCAGAATTCAACATGACTCTATAAGCATTATGATTACTGTTTACATAACACCATGGGCATGTGTGCTGTATTCATATATGTCTCTGAACGAGTGCAGCGTGTCCATGCCCCATGAAAACTGCATTCTGTGAAGGAGAGAGAGAGCCTTTTGTTCCAGCCTTGTGTAAGGGCTGGCATGTAGCAGCAGGGCTCTAGAAGCCCTGGAGGAACAGTGATGGGATGGTGAGTCAGAGAATTCCCATCTCTTCTCTGATTCCTAAGGGAGTAATTTGTTTTAGTTTTTTACTGATTGCAATTCATTTGCCTCCTCCACCCACTTCCCGCCAACCTGCCTGCCCAATGCACAGATATCAGAGGACTGGGCTCCCAGTCCGTTCCCACTGCCTGCTGCTCACCTGTAGATGTTCTCATATTCATACCTGGCATCCTCCATGGGAAATGGCAACAAAAGATAGTGAATAGGCTACCAGTTTAGCCAGATGAGAAAATAGGAGACAGTAATGGCAAAAGAGGATATCTTGCATTTAAAGAATCAGAACTCCACATGCTCATGCCAGCTCAAGAAAAACACTCACAGGGGCTATACTTTCATGGAAGGAAAGGAATGTCCTTAATAAGATGTCATTATAGCCATTTTATACATGCAGTTCAGTTGCCTGAACATTTAGGAAGCCTGAATGTTATATGAGGTTATATGCAAAACCACACAGATAACAGCTCTTCTCATCTTTTCCTTGGTTGGAAATGCAGATACAATGGATCTAAATTGGAGGTTCCATTGTTCACATCCCATCCCATTGTTCTTGATAGGCTTCACTTTGAAAAGCTGTCCATGGATATGAAGACAAAGTCAAAGCTATAGATAATATTAGGTCCCGGAATCCTTGATCCCAGTCCCACTAATATTAACTATTACTTAATACTCCCTCTTGTGTTCATTCATATGTTGCTTATGGCTATGTAGGAGGAATGTTTTTCCCAAATACCTTTTAAACTTTTGCATTTTAATAACATCACAAGAGGTCAGTCATTTATTAGATGGAGTAAAATGATCCATCCCTAAACCCTTTGGTTAACTTTAGAATCATGGGAAAGTCAGTAACAGCACTAGTTCCTTACTCTGGGCACAGCTAAGGAGACAATCCCTACACAATAATGACTGTGAGGTCAATATAGGAATGGTATCCAAACACTGAAAATAAATGAATGACAGCACAGGAAGAGAATGCTGTTTGCAAGGCTAACTTTTATTTTCTAAATTAGCACAGTAAAGGCTATAGAAGAGAAAGAAAATCCAGTATTTTAGGAAATCATTTATGAAATGTAGATGGGCCTTCAGTTGGGAATAGGGCTGGGCAAAATGTTAGTGGCTCTTTGTTCTTGCAGCTGGCCTGTCGAATTACACAGAGCCAGCACAGTAAATAATACTACTATTGTCTGCCTGTGTCAGAGACAGACAGAAGGTACATTTGGACTTGGTCCAAACACCACAAGGGCCACTCATAGCCACAGTGTCCAATTACTGCTTGCTTGACTATAAAATACACTTTTTTTGCTGAGCTAATTTAAGAATGGCAGCTTTTAATAGGGTTCGTATTAAAAGGGGACTGCTGCTCTGGCTTTTGCCTGCAAAAAAGTTATACACTGTACAGGAACCAACAAACACATAAACAATGAAAATAATCAGAGTATGATAGCAGTAGCACAGCAAAAACAACACTGATAGCAAAGCCAGTAGTTTGCAAAGGAAAAAGAGATCAAGCCCTTCTTGAAATAGCCCTGTGCAAAACATGTAAAAAAACCCATCTAGACTTATCTCGAGCAATGAATCAAGTGCGTCCACTCAGTCTCTGAGATATGCACATAATGCATAACTCCTCTCAGTCTTTCAAAGAATCATTGACCAGATTTTTCCCACTCTGCAGATACTTTTCTTCAAATTTCAGTTGCTCTCTGAAGCCAAACGTTTTGGAGAACAGTAAACTCTACGATCTTTTGCATATGGCCAAAATTGTTTTGTATTAGAAACACCTTTTTTAAACAATGGATTTATCGAAAATTATTCATGCCGAAGGAAGATCCCATGGGATTATGGATGTTGAAGCTCTCCCCTCTACAGTAAGTGCATATCAGGGCTTTGATTTTCTTTGCCTATCTATTAGCTAGAGATAAATTTAGGTCTCCTGTTTAGAGCAATCTGCCTACAGTGCACAAGAGATCAGTAGTTGTCAATGATCTATGAAGACTTACTGTGTTTCTCTCCTCTGCCATGCTGACAAGGTGTTAATTTCTTTCTTGGAATAGCAAGCAAAAAAACCCCAGCAAACTGATAAATTTAGGCGAAACTCACGCAAGGACCACATCGCTTTTTAAGGCTTCCTGCTACCACCATTCCATCAGAGAAGTCTTACAAGTCTTGCATAACAACAATCAATAACAGAGTGTGCCTATTCTCTAACTTAAAAATCTTGTCCTGCCCTGCAGTTTTTATACACACACACGTGTACACTGTGAGTGTTCACAAAAGTATTTTCACTCACAGTTGTAGAAGAGTTTTAAAATATGTGTTACAGGTACAGAAATATTATCAATCAAAATGTTAAAGCCTTCATAAGCTCTATGTAGGTGAGTTCATTCTCCTTCTCTTTTATCTCTGCATGTCTTGCAGAGCACTTCGTTTGGAGAAAGACCTAAAAGCCACATTGGGTAACAAGAAGGGATAAAAGGGTAAACCTGTCTGTTCATATTTGCCAGTCTTCAACATGGAGAACACAGCAAGCATTCTGTCAAGGAAAATGAGGATATTCTTTTTTGCTTCTTTGAATCCTCAAAAGATGCATCTTCTTTGTAATAAAAAAGAAGTATCTCAATACTTAAGTCAAAATAGCAAACTTTTCAAAGGCCAGAAACTTGGAGCTGGTCATGCGACTTGTGAATTGCGTGCTGCAGGATTGTTTGATATGGCATAAAACAGAGAGAACCTGAAAAATTTCATCTTCAAAATGATGGATATGGACAGTCCTTTCTCCACAAAGCAACCTTCAATTATTAACAGCAGGACTTGTGCTCAGCAGAGTAAAAAAATCTTCCCACTATCTAGAGTGAAGCTCCCTCCAACAGTCATGGTTGATTCTCTTTCTCTTATCTTATACAGAGGCATTAATTCTTCTCCAGCACACATAAAACTATTCACATAGAGGGAACTCTTCACCTACAGAGAAATATTCGCATACGTACTGTTAAAGTCAGGTTAATGATGTCACTTACCCAGACACACACAAAAAAAAGGAGAGAGATTCAGTGTTAAGGCATCTGCTTGTTCTTTAATTCATACTTTTGCAGGAAAACATATTGGTCTGTGGGTTACATAAGCTAACATATAACACTAAGACATTTGTGATGCTGGGAGTGAGTACAAAGACTAAGGATAGTATCCTCATTTATGAGGTTAAAGGAATTACTCTCATGCAACTAGCTGAGAATACACCCTTCAGGATTACATGAGAAGTTAGTTTGTCTTCATATTTCATGTCTTTATGGGTTTAAGAAATAACAGATTATATTTTGTGTTAATTTTCTTAACTCAGGTGAAGGTCAGTTTCTTTTTCAGATGCAATATTCAATAATTCCTGTGTATGGACTGTCTGGTAATATAAATGCCACTCAATATGTACCGAGTCCATGTTCTGTAATGTCAAGGACGACGGTACCACAGGGGCTCCTTAGCATGCAAATTATTGACACAATAGAACATAGCAACTCTTTTGAAATCATTATGTTTTATTGTGTCAGGGTCTTGTCGAGGACTCTTAAATCTAAGGATTCTTGAGAAGATAAAATTTAATAGTTCTTCTGGAACTATAAAGGTCTCTGATGTCACAGGCTATTTGGACACTCCTTATTACAATATGAGGATTATTAATACACTGACTATAATGACTTTGTGACTCCTTTGTGGTCTGTAATGATTATCTTGAATTTTATAAGGCTGGTCATCACGATGGTATGTAAGTCTCCACCACAAAAAATAAACTAAAAAATAATCTTCCTTTTTCTTTCTCTCTGCCATCCTCCCTGTAAGGATGCACCAACTTTCTGGTGGTCTTCAGGGAAAAAACAAACAAACAGACAAACAAACATAGTAAAGTGTAGAAACTAGTGTTTTAAAACACTTTACAAGAATTTGAGTCAGACAGTCTCACTTTGCATTTAGTTCTGAGAGACTGTGATGGCCGAACATATTTCATCTGGTGGTGTCAGTGGAAATTTGCCTGGTATGACTCTCTTCCCAGGCAAAAAACTTCACTCCCTAATTCTTTTTATGGAAATTGCTTGCAGTATTGTCCGGGTGTCCGTGTCTGTGCATGTCAACATGAATGTTTTACTACTATTAGCTGCAAGTTTCTCTCTAGATCAGACACTGAAAAGAGTAATAACTAAAAAAGGGAAACCAAATACAGCAATTTACATTTCAGACTGATGATCTGCGTCGAAACCAGAAGCTCTGAACTCTTCTCCATCTCATAAGCTCTAGGAGTTCTTGCTGCGTTTCCCCAGTGAATCTGAAATTTGCATAGCTATGGACTCACAACCCTTGGCTTACCCTATCCTAAATCTCTTCGGGACTGATGCTCAGCTGAGAGCCAGGATTACTAGGATTTAAATATATATCAAATGCAAAAGTGGGGAGTTGAAGGAATTTCTACAGCAGCTACACAGAGTGAGCCTTCATGATGTGTGACAACAGAGCCTCTGCTATTTCTCAGCTGGAGAGATATAGGGCAGGATTTTTTCATTAGTCCATAAGTGGACCCGTATGTCTATAAAGCTCTTTTTTTCCTTTTCATTATTGTTGTCCCTTACTCAGCATACGCTCTGAATTTCTGTATTTTTTTTATTTAATTCCTGTAAAATATGTTCAATTTTGTGCTAATTTCTTTACTATTTTGCTCAGGATGCCACCTGAAAATATACAGACATTACTACATATTTTTACATACTATCAGGCAAGCTCATTGTTCTTTATGGTACATGAGCAGTCAGTCAAAAAGGCAGTCTCAGAGATCAACAACAACAGGACGAACAGGAGGCAGTACTGGCCAGTGAGAGAAGAGATGGCCAGAACATATCAGCAGCTTTCTTGGTGGAATGTTTTCGATAAGCATTATAGAAAATGCCTTTCAAGAAAGAACTTGAAAGAGTACAATGTGAACACCTGAAACACATTAACCAGGCAGAAATGGCACCAGGAAGGATTTGTTTTCGAGTTAAACCGGTGACTGATGGAGGTGACATTCTGGGCCAGAGATAACATCCCAAAAGAGAAACGCAGGAGGTAAAGGGAGCTGGGAGGATCTTTGAAAGTTATGAGAACCACTGAATGCAGAGGAAGTGATTGGCTGAATGCAAAAAAAAAAAAAAAAAAAGAGGAGAGACGGTCAGTGCATTAGTCTCAAAAATAATCTCCAAGGAGCATTTTAGGTGGGTATTATCCTTGCAAGATTTAATCTGTCAAAGCCATAGACATGTATGCTGCATTAAACCAGAATGCCAAATGACAGGAACATTAATGGGAGTTTCACAGTGTGAACAGCAAGGAGAGGTTATAATCTGAGGACATTATGCAAGAGTTTGCAAGATTTGAAACATACACTTAGAGGAGGTTGCGTTCACTGTTTTCTGCATCAGCCCTTCGTGCACTGCAGAGATATTGGAGAAGGTGTTAAACCGAGCCCTTTTAGAGTCGTCTGCAAAGACAGCAGTTAAAAACTACTGAACCCTCTTGTGTAGTACTGAAAAACCAAGGGGAGCTACAGCTTCTTCTCAGGAACTGCTGTGCAGAGTTGCCTTGGAAAGCCAAGAGTGTAGGTGTCTATTATGATTTCAAACTTAAGACACTTCTCAGATGATAGCTGAAAAGCACCAGCAAACTTTTGTCTCATCAGTGTATGACAGCCTCTACAACACTTCCATTTATCTCCACTTTAATGTTCATAGTGCACAATGAAAAGCATTAGGAAGACAGTGTTCAGTTATACAATGTGGTAAAAAATGTTATAATTAAAATGAGTAAGAAAAAATATTTTTCGAGACATTTAGTAGGACTCAACATGGTGTATATTTGGAAAACTTCCAGAGCAGCATCATGCACACAGTGCATGTGGCTTAGTGTCCATATAATCCTTATTTAATTTGCAAAGTTCAACAGATACCTTTATGCTTTTTAAAGACATACATGCATATATATTTAGGTTCTTTATGTGTCCTATATGCTTCAAACTTCTCTAGTTTTTATATATTGCCAAATATCTGTTGCATCACTGAAGTGAATACCAGTTTTACCTGCTCTTTCTTCATCAGAGAAGCAACTGTCCTTGTGAGCAGTTCTGTATAAGCTCAAGTTCTACCTGTTTGTTCGTAAGGTGGAACAGACCATTTCAGAACCAAGACACTTAAAAATTAAGAATCCTGCTTTCATGACCAGCACTGGATATGTAGATTCAGCATTTTCTCAAATTACTTAATTTTAGATTGAGTTGACACCTTTCTAATTTGTGGGGGTTTTGGTTGTTTGTTTGGGGTTTTTCTGTTGTTGTAATATGCAATTTTTTTCAAGATTCACAGATTCAGTGAGTGATAATCCTGCTTTTTCTTACTTTATTATGAAAACATATCTTAGAGATGAGTGGGCAACATCTGCTTCCTCTCAAATTGTGTTTATTCTGCTGAAAATTATGTTTCAATGGCAGATCAAGAACTGAAACTAAACGTATAACCATATAACTCAGGTGATGCAGAGAAGTGAAACTTGTAGCTTTTGGTCACTGAAATAAGGAAGATTGTATTTTAGCAGTTTTGGTTTGGGTTGTTTAATTTTATCCATTCTAATATCTATTTCTTTGGTTTAATCTGAGCACCAGAATAATATATAATCATGACACCTGTCACCAATCTAGGTAATAACTCAAATGAAGAACGGATGAACCAATCACACCCAAGACAAAACATGCCTACACCTGACTCCTTCTTCTGTGTTCCTCCTCCTCAGCCTACATGTGAGAACACAGGACTGGAGGAGACTTTCTGGGTCTTCAGATCTGGTTCTCTAGAATAATGCTTTCCATTTGTAGTTACATTTTCTTGTTCCTTCAACAGAAAGAAAAAATTTGAAACTGAGGCACAGTCCTAAGTATGTTTCCATCCCATACACAGAGAGACCTAAACTATTCTAGATACTGGAAAAGATTATTTTTTTTCCTCTCCACCATGGTATTCATGATAAGTTCCTGTAAATTCAAGGATTTGGTGACATTGTATCAGGTGTTTGTGTGTGAATCAAGAGCAAGTCTTTGAATTTTGGGCCTTATTTGGAAGCCAAGGCAAAGAAACGTCTTCAGTCAATTCAGCAATAGGAAACTGATCTGATTCATCACATCTAATATGAATTTCTACAGTGTAATCATTTGTGCCTAAGCTGACCACTACCTTAACAGCCTGGTCCAGTGCTTGATTACCCTTTCACTGAATAGTTTTTTTCCTAATGTCCAATTTAATCCTCCCCTGTCACAACTTGAGGCCATTTCCTCTCATCCTGCCGCTTGTTACCTGAAAGAAGAGACCAAAACCCACCTCGCTACAGCCTCCTTTCAGGTGTATGTAGAGAATGGTAAGGTCTCCCCTGAGCCTCCTCTTCTCCAGGCTGAACACCCCCAGCTCCCTCAGCCGCTCCTCACAGGAATTGTGCTCCAGACCCTATCCCAGCTCTGTTGCTCTTCTTTGGACACAATCCAGCACCCAGGTCATGCAGATGATGTTAGGCATGTGCTGACTTCCTCACTGAACTAGAGATACAGGCTGCTGGCATAACAAAAATTTACTGCAATGTACCTATTCACTGACTTGAAGTTTCACAAGGTGAACAGAGGTGTCCCTGGTGAAAATTAACCAAGATATCCACTGTATTTTTGGAATCCCCAGATACATCCCCCAGAGATGCTCTACCAGAGATGCTCTACCACATAAATGCTCTAATGAGAACCAGCTCAATCTGCATTAAAAAATTCTCATTAACTTTCATAGGATTGAGATCAAGCCTTGACTACCAAGGTCATAAATCAGTTCAAACAATCTTGCAAAAGTGTAATGCTAAGAGGAGAGGAGAGGAGAGGAGAGGAGAGGAGAGGAGAGGAGAGGAGAGGAGAGGAGAGGAGAGGAGAGGAGAGGAGAGGAGAGGAGAGGAGAGGAGAGGAGAGGAGAGGAGAGGAGAGGAGAGGAGAGGAGAGGAGAGGAGAGGAGAGGAGAGGAGAGGAGAGGAGAGGAGAGGAGAGGAGAGGAGAGGTGTCATCACCCAACAGAATGTGCATCCTCTACTACCCCACATACTCATACATTGCAAGAGGTGTGTCATACACAAAAATGAATCATCAAGAAGCGTTTCTTTTCTGGTGATGATACTAAATGGCCCAGAGCATAGAGAAGACCAAGCAGTGAAAAGGCAACTGAAGAGTTTAATTTTATAGAGTCACCTACATTGTAAAATCAGAATTTTTAAATGAATACACTGATCTATTAATAAGAAAAAAACCCAGAATATTCATTTTTATAACATAAATTGATTAAAATAATTTTGAATAATGAAATTAGAAGAAAATAAGAATAAAAATAGCTGAAGATAGGAACAAGTGAATGAAAAACATTCAGTCTTATTACATGACAGAACACTGCCTTTGCAGGAACAAAGCCCACTAACAGACACCCTATAAAGTACTATGTATAAAGTTACATCAATGTAACATAGCTCTCATTAACTCACTCAATTTCTTCAATTCTTTTTTTTGGATGATAACGTAAGTTGCTGAGTCATGGCATGCTCTTTTTCCCAAATCTGTGAAGTCTCACAACTGTCACTATCTGTTGCCAACGTTATTTATTCACATTCAATTCTTCCAATCCATGCATTGTTCAGGAGAGTCAGGTTTTTTTCACTTAAAGATTGCTTTTTGCTCTTACAGCATCACATCTTTAAAACACAACATATCAGAAACAAACAGAAAAGATATTTAAAATTTTTATTGTAAATACCCCCATGTTGGGGGATATTTGAGTCAATGAACATAGTTTCATCAGGTAACCTATGAACGTAGCACAAGTGTTAGCAGTTTTCAACCAAATCTTCTTTGTTGATGCAAAGTAAGCCCTATGAGAATGACACGATTACAGAACAACCACATAGTAGCTGATTTCAGAGGTGAAAAATGCAAACTTCTGAAACACTGCATAAAGCTTAGGAACTACAAAATATCCCTGAGCTTCAGTTCTGCATGCATTGTGGATTTTGGTTAATCATGTGGCAACACAATGAGCACTCTGTCCTTTTTTTCACTGAGAAAGAGAAACGATATGTAAAGATTTGATTAAGAGAAAAAAGACCTTCTGATGTCCGAAAAAACCAAACCAAAACAAAAAAAGCTAGAGATATAACACACCAACTTATTCAGCCTCTGAAAGTAAAGAAATATGCCTTACTTTGCCAATTTTGAATGCAATTATTCCTATTATTTATACTTTAGCAATGCCTTGAGGCCTCAAGTGAGATCAGATCCCCTTTGCAAACACAGTGGGAAAGTTCTTGCCTCAAAGATTTTTCAGTCTATGTAGGCTATGCAGACAAAGAATGAAGATGGGAACAGAAGCACTGTGGTGTGCTCAGAGGTATACAATAGGCCACAGAAGTTCTGCCAACAGATTTAAGGTTTCAGCCCCTGTATTCGCAACCTTGACCAGGTTGGCTCACGAATAATGTTCTCTCACAATGAACTGTGAAAATACATGGCAGTGTAATACTGAGATTTAATGTGAACCATGCCTCTGGTGAGAGCCCATATTCATACACATGAGCAACATAAGTTCCACATGGTCATAGGCATTTTCAATTTAGGGGGGAAAAAAAAAAAGGCGTTACAGGCTTTATCCTTTTAGCATTCAGCCCTTATGGCTTATTTATAAACGGCTGCTGAATCTCAAAATGACACTTGGAGCTCAGAGTACCAGTAGCAAGCAGAGATTTGCTTGCAAATAAAGCCAATTGATTCCTAGGGGGTTCTCTTTGAGCACTGTATAAGTCAGTCTTGTTATGTGGCAAAAAAGCTTGCATATTTACTTACAAATGGTTAACTCTGTAAGTCCACACTTGATCAGAATGCAGTTCCACGAGGTCATAATTTTTTCTGCCCAACATGCAAGTCCTCTTATGAGGACACAACTATGTCAAGGGATTTTTTATTCTCCGTAAAACACATGACAGTAAGATACAAAAGATGACAGAGTTTTCAAATTTTGTACTAAAATTGCTTTATGCCGTATTAAGCACCAAACTGTGACACTTCTCTCACTCTGGGGCCTACTGCCCTACTGCACAAATCCTAAAGTTAAATTCAGTGGACTGCTTTTTGAATACAACTTTATGTAATGCAAATGTATTACAATTAGTGCTAAATTCACAATTGTGCTTTACAATTAGTGTTATCCTTTCCATTCTAGGCAGACTGGTAAGATGCATTTCTGCAAAATATTTGCGCTATGAGGAGCCTTAGGAATGAAGCTTATAAAGTTCTAAAAAGAACCAAGGAAAGGATTTGCAGGCTGAGAAAATAACCAGTCAGCTTGATCTCACCTGTAGCAAATAGTGAGTTGAAAAAGCAAATTAAATAGGGTGGTGTACCTTGCAAGCAAAGCTTTTTTTTATTTGCTTCCTTAGATTATTTGTTTTAATGAAGTGCCTTTGTTAGCCAGTAAAATTTATTAGAGTTCATTAAGGAAGTCCCAAAATAATTCCAAATCCTGAAAATCTCTGTTCTTAAGCCCTGCACTGTCAGCTCCCACTGGTTCCAGGAGGTGATCAGAATCAGGAAGAAGATAATCATCACCTCATACAAATAGGACCTTTTTCACTGGAATGCTGAGGTTGGCTTTCAAGGAGTCAAATTCTCCACCCAGGTTACTCCCTGAATTCAGCCTACAGCTCATCTAGAACTGGTTATTCCAAACTCAGCACTGGAGGATAAAGCCTCCCTTTTTCTTATTTCCCCTATTAAGTACTCCTGTGTACTTTTCCCAGACTAAACAAGCAACCCTGACCTGCAGCCATTTACTCTCACACAAACAATTAACTTAAAGCATGTGTCCTAACATGAATTCTGGCTCCACAACAACCCAGCATTCCTATGGGAAACAGCCCAAATTAATAACAGCCTTCTTTCTGTAATACCTGAAGTGCCCTCTCTTAGGAGAGAGATAAGAAGACTTCATTTTTTTTCCTCCTTTGGACTAAAACAATTGATTTTTGGCCTAGAATGGTCTCCCACAGAACACTATTTAATACTCACTGCAGTGAATACAGTAAATCTCTATGTTCCTGTATCACATCACTGTTTTCCCTAAGAAAACTTGAGAGTTAAATACTAAACTGATTTCCACTATAATAACCCATTTTCACATGCTCTCACTACTTAGTACATTTGTGGACTCTGTCCAAAAGAGATATAAATGTGATGGGTTCCTTTCCCCCCACCTCCCTGAATGTTTGAGTCAGATACTTTGCCATTTCAAATCGTATCAAAGTAGAGGAAACAAACCCCATGCATTTGTACCCACAATCTTAAAAACAATTTCAAAATTATCTTCCTCTCAATAAGTCTGCTAGCCTAATCAGAGCAGTGAACTCTCCCATGAGATGAGCAAAAAGCCAATATCTGCATATCTCTGAGGTGCCAGTCTTACTGAGACAGGTCTTCTCTGACCGTGCAATCTTTGGTTGCACTTGAACTCCAAGCCCAATTTGAGGCTGAAAATTTTCACAGGGGCATTGGTGTCAGAGAAAGCATGCGCTCTCCACTTCCCCACTCTAAGCTATCAGTCCTTTTTCTTCTTCATTAAAAAACATTAAAAGACTACAGATATGAGGGAGTCCTCTGCCTTCAGCTATCTTCAAATCCCTTTGCACAGCATCAGCACTTTCTTCTTCCATGTTTCTTTTGAAAAACAAAATATCCTTTGTGCACACTACATACAAATTCAGATATGTACCATTCTACTGCCTCTCTTAATAAAGCCTAGAAATGACCCCAGAGAGGGCAATAAGAGTGGGTAATTCCCATTTCCTGGTAGAACATGTTCTTCTTGCTCTTTTTATCCAGCTACTACCTATGAAACTCTTGCTTTCAGTCTGTTGAGGTGAGGAGTGCTTAAAGCTCGGGACATGATTCTCTGAATATTCAGCTGGATTATTCCTCGTCCTGCTCTAAATTCTGCTGAGTTCAAAACCCCATAATATCTCCTTAACATGCACTGCAGTGATCCCCCAAAAATTATGTTCACTCTTGTTTGTAAGACAGGTGAAAGAGCTGAAAAAACACCTGGAGATCTCTGCTAGGTGTGGGGGCACAATATGCCATTCTGCCATGACTCATCCGTTATGTGAACGTTGTCATAAAGGGAAATCCTCCCTTCGTAGGTAGAGGGGGTCAAGAGCTAGGTGTTGGGGAGGGAATTTGGCAGGAGCTCTCATCACCTCTAGCCGGTCTTTATCCTAAGTCCACAGTCTAACAGGGAAGAGAGTTTGCGTGTGAACCAAGACCTCATTGTTCAGGGTAAGAAACACAGGTAATGGAGACTTTAACAATGTGCATCAAGGTGGTTTAAAATGAGATGGGTTGTGCAACTCAGTCACAAAATAGATGGAAAAATTACACTTAATCTTCAGTTCCTTGTTCGGAGTTATTCAGGTAAATTCCAATAAACATCAGAGGAGCTCTGGGAGGTAAAAGTTTCCAATTCAGCCTTTTGTTTTAAATGCTACTGCTTCAAAGTTACAATAAAGATGTAAAAACTACAACTCCCTTGATGATGTTAATTCCGCTGCCTGAACTTCTAGATTATTTTTCCCTCAGTTTCAAATGTCCCACTATACATACTCCACAAAATACAGTCCATTTCTATATGCCAACTAAATGCCACTTTGCAGCCTTTGCTTTTGTGTCTCTTAATGCCTTTAATTTACCTATACAACCTTAAGTTCACATTCCCATATATATATATATATGTATATATTTTAATTCAACGTATTAAAATCCTGCTCCAGGCTTCTCCTGTGATCATCCTTTTCCCATTTATCTTTCAGACAGCAATAAAAATATGTAAATATTAAGCCACAAAAACTGTATTACTGTAATGTTAAGGATGTGACTAACACCCGCAAAACGCCAGAGGTTTCAAAGTCAAGGCTGAATGTTGAGCCTGACTCTTTCAACACTCATGTTAAGTAAAATTCAATTAAAAAAGCTCTGATGAATTGCAGATAAGATTATTTTACTACCAGTACTACTTGTAATAGTTGACTTGTGGGAGTGTTTGCAACATTTAACACTGTCCATGCACCATGGGCCAAAACCAGTTTCAGCTGAAATAAGCACAGCCTAGGTTTTGGAGAAGCTGCAAAAATTGAATAGCCATGACCTCATCTCTTTCTTTATATTCTGTGATGCTGGGCACAGGGTCAGACCCTCAGCACAGAATAAAACAGCTTAACACTGCTCTAAGTTACACCAGTTGTTAAAAGACCCAGAAAAACAAAGATCAGTGATGGGTAGGTGAAAGCTAGTAATATCTTTTTACAAACTGAAGCACTGCACCGCTAGGAGATATTCACAGGACTTGAGAGCAGCAACTAATAAATAGACAAGATAGGTTAATGACAAAACTTCCCTAATATACTGAGAGTGCTTTAGGTACAAGTAATGGGAAGAGATTAGAAAAGCCTAGACTATTCTGCATGGAAAAGACTTAGCACTTGCATATCTGAGCCTTCATTTACACCCATGTAAAGTAAGCCCAAATAAAAAGATCACAATGGTAGTAAGTGTGGGATAAAGTGCAATATTCTCTACACAGCTATCTCAAATGCTTTACAATATTAACTGATTAAGCCTCCCACAGAACATTTGCAAGCATATATCATTACCTGCAATTTACAAATACAGTTTTATGAGACTTGCCCAGAGTTGCAAAACTAGATTGGTGAAATCAAATGCTCTGTCCCAGGCAGTACGTGGCAGTCCCTTGCTGCTTAAGAGTGCCATCTCCAAACTCCTGTGTGGAAAACAATAGGATAGCACAAGGAATTATAAATAAGGAACTTTCTACAAGTAAACTAAAAGAGAATCTGGCCAACATTTGAGACTAAGTTGACAATTTAAGCCTGACTGTCCAAAATGTGTTACTGATCTAGCAACCCTATTTGACTGTGTTCAGGTTTAAGTAGGTAAGCAACCTTCTTCTCAATAATATGAGTTTTAATTATCCTAAGTGGCTTATAGGTGGATTGAAAGACACACTTCCCTTTTCCCTAGAAAGCACTGCACTCATCACAGAAAAATTGCTAAAAGTATCTGGGGATAATTACAGACATATAGCTAGTGAAAATACATTGTTTCATTTACTCTTAAAGGAATTACCAATATAAGAGGTTAGCACTTACCTATTGTTTGCAATTTACTACAAACTGCCCTCTTCATTGGAGGGAGAGCTTTATATAATCAAGCTGAAGATAATAATTTATTGCTTTTTATCAGTCATCTTTGAAAATCAGGCCCCAAAGTCCTAATTAACTAACGTTAGTGGTTTAGTACCTCTTGGAGCAAACAGTATCAGATCTGAATTACAAATAGGTATATCTCTGCCCCAAACCTGTGTTCGATCTCTGATAAAGAGTGCACTTGTAAAGACAATATTAATTAAAATAAGGTGCTTTCTTTATGTAGTACTTCTGTTGTATGCATGCTTAGTCAGAAACAGGCATATGTTTTTCTCCAAAGGCCAAATTAAATACATTAACAAAAAACCTGGAAAAGTGCATTTCAAGCAGGAATACTTATCCCTTTGTATTTTCTATGTTACTTTTGATATTTAGGCTGTGGAAGCAGTTTTAGCATAAAGGAAAGCTGGACAGTGATATGGGAACCAAATAACTAATTCAAAGCAGCCACATAGAAGTCTGTGTCTAGTCGTGAGCAAATTTTAGGTACTACTAGTTTCTGCTGTCAGACACAGAAAGTAGCAACATATTCTTGAAAACTGCTTTACTTAAGAGGCAAAAGAGGCAACAACACAGATTCGTCCCCAGATAATAGAGGGCTCCTCCATTCTCTGCTACTCCTCCATTGTCTAAGAAACCCACCGTTAGCTGGACGCAATGGTCTTGCAGGGAAGGGCAGAGAAATTGCGTGCAGGCTTTATTTATCTATTGATAATTTGCTTACTTATTTTTGCACTGTCTTATTTTCATCAGGCAAACTGGTATGCACATTCTCATTTTGATAAGGAATTAGCATTTAAATATGGAGACATAAACATAGTGGCAACAAGATATGAACCAGTAGCTGTGCAATCACTCATCTCAGCAAAGAAAATGGCGAGAGAAGAACTTCTGCTATCAACACTCAGATGTTATAGCTATAGGCCTGTAAGCTATATCAAAGAGAAGACTTGCTGCATCGGTTACAAAACAGAGCACATTCATTTACCTTGAAATATAAACAAAATACATGAGAGGGAGGAGTCAGTTTGCAATGACTTCTTTTAAATTCCTTCCCCAACAATCCCACACAATGTACAATTATTGGCATTGTAGTGGTTTAATCTTGTCTGTTCTCAAACCACAGTAAATATCTTGGTCACGACCTTAATGAAGAACATAGTTCTGATTTTGATCTTATATTAACTTTTCACAAGTCGGGAGTTCCTCTTGATTTAAGCTAGTATGTAGAGAGATCAGAGTCAGGCATATATCTAGAAATCTGCTATAGATCTCTCTGGGCATAATTCAGCACTGCACAAAGGCACACAGGTTGTCTTTGGTTTTGCCTTTTTTTTTTTTCTTCTGGCAACCATTGTGGTCTCCTTCATAAAAGGTTGTGAGAGGACATAGATTCAGACATGCTGGAATGTAGTCTAATCTCCTCATTTTGATCTTTAGAAAATAAAGATGTCTTTATTTACTTTTCTTTTTTATACATATTGTCTTTCAAAATATAAATACTTTAAAAGAAGGAGAGAGAGGTTGGAAATCGACAGAAAAAGAAGACATTGTTTTAATTGTCTAATCAGCTCAACCTTTGGGAGAACAACTCCAACCTTTGGACAGATGCCAACAACTGCCATTTAGGTATTTACATCTGTTTATCCTCTCAGTCAAATGTCTTTTGTCTTAGGTTTGACATGGGAGTACAAATGTTCTGACCCCTACAAGCGGTTCTCAAACATTGGATAAAAGACTTCTTTTCCCCTTTTCTAAAAGGATGAACACATACTTTTACCCTCCCTTATTTCTCTTTACCAGTTATACGCATCTGAGGCAGTTGTTGACAAGACCTGCATAATTCAGTTTATGTGTGTGACTAGAATTTCTCAAAGGCTCTGCTGGACATTGCAGCTACCCTAAGTTAACCCCATACAACTCTATCCCAAGTCTTCAATATAGGCTTTTACTTTGCCAATCATGCCATCATGCTACCATTGCCACATAATAACACACAAAACTTAGGGCTCTCTTAGAATTTTGGGGGGGGGGGGGGGTTGTAAGACCTAGACATCTATCTGGAGGAAATTTCCATCTGAGTATGCATGCACAGCCCTTCTTCTTTAAAAAAAAATCACTTTTGTTCCTTGTGCATGGATTTTCATGTCCACCTGTAATTCAACAAATAGTAATGCCGCTAAATAATTTTCGGAAATGGCAACCTTTGCAATCCCTCTCTTCCCTGGCATCAAAACTGGATTTTTCTCAATAGGTACACCACTTTGCCACTAAAAAACCCCATCATTTAAGTACGTAAATAATCATAGCTCTATTGTGGTTTTAAGGAACTCGGTGAATATCATGTTTCGGCAATCACTGAATGTTTTCTTCACATTTGGTATGAAACACATCAATAAAGTTATCTCTCAGCTTTATAGAACCCAAACTATTTGATGGTGTCTCTCTAAGATCAAATGGAAATTAAAGTCTGCGGAGGAAGTTCAAATGAACCTTCCAGCTAGAACTGCAACATAAAAAGCTCCAAGTTAATTGATAAACTCCAGGCAGAGAAAGAAGCCTCTAGGCTTGGCTTGGCTGTTGTCTCAATCTACAGCAGTCCCAAATAACGCTCAGCTTTAATCATGCATGTAGCTGGAAGTACAACCAGGAGGTCTGCCTGAGCTTTGCACCTTTCCTGGCTGCCTAAAGAGCCTGATAAACAAGAGCTGTATTAAGGTTTTAGGGCTACTATCCATGTCCGGTAAGCCTCACTTCTCTGTCTAGAGGAACGAAACAAACTTCTTTCACTGGTGAAACCAATGAATGTTTTGCAAAGTTTGTCAAATTTTTTAAAAGCTGACGCCATTTGCCACATTGTTTTGATAAAGAATTATACCCAGAGCTATGCCAATCATGGAAACTTCTCCATGGAAAAGGATTTTTTTAAAAATCAAGAGATAGCAGAGGGTATGGTCCATGATACAATAAACCTCCCTTCTCAGAGAACAGGAGATGACTAAGAATTCATAGCATGAAACTTAACTGGCAGGCTTTGCTTTTTTCCTGTTCAAATGCTGAAAATGCAGATTTATTACACTGTTTAGTTCTGCTTTTTTTCATTCTCTTCTAGGTGCAATATTAATATTTCCCATTATGTTGAAGATGTCAAGAGCAAGTGTTGGCTGGCCAAAACTCATAAAGTTGGTCTTATAGTGGAAACGTTATTTTTGTGTACTAAATCTTTAGGATGGGGCATATATTTTCCTGTGTTCTGAAACAGTGCTGGTGTAAAGAAGAACATTCTTGTCACCTATAGAAGTAACATGGCTGCCACCAGTTTCACCGATAATATTTGCACTTAGAGAAAATAAAAGGGGCAGTTAGCAGGGTGTTCACCCTAAATGACTCAGTGCCTTAGAATGCCTTTGCGGTTCAAAATACTGTGGAATTTTCATTTTCCTGTTTGAGAGTCATTCTCTTCACCAGGACATTATGAAAAACTAGAGCTCTCAGAAGTCTAGTGCAATGTGCTGGAGTTTTGTTTGTTTTTTTTATTTGAAGTTGTTGCCAGAAAAGGCAAGCTAATTGAAGTGTGGAGTTGCTTCTGTCATTTAATAATTAGCAAGCACTCAGAAAATATATTATTCATTTTTTTAAACATAAATAATTTAGATGTAATAATGACACTTTTATAAATAATATTTCATTCTCTGTGAATACTCTCCAGGATTTCCTTACATCCTAAACCTACACCTTGCTCCCAGCTAGTAAATGCCTTTTCTGCAGCATTCACTGAAAGCAAATGGGATAAAGGAATCTCAACTTCCTTCCCATTTAGATATCTGTGGGAACATCTTTAAGAGCTTTTTCCCCTCCAAACCCAGAAAATTAGTCCTTTTTAAGGAGCCAGACTCTTAGGCATTCAGATTATGCAGCCTGAATGAGTTGCAACCAGAATGCATCTGCAAGTGGGATTTTTACATGTAAAAGCACATAAGCATCATACACCGATAATTTTGGGAGCCCAAAGTTTACAGGCTAAGGAAATAGGTGAGTACTAAAAGTGGCAGGTCTATGTTTCAGTTAAAGATTTTGTAGTTTATTTGACTTACTTAGAAGTGAACATTATATAAAGATACAGCTAGGCAGAATTCCAGGAAAGCATGTTCTCTTATTTTACAATCAAAGAACCCAGTCCTGCAGACAATAACTGCTGGATATAGTCCCAACATTCTTCAGTCTCCTCTCTCTTGCACCCATGTAGGGCCATCAGACCTGAAATTACAGTCCCCTTTCACCCTGCAGTGGTAGCATAAATATGCAGTGCTTCAGAGCAGTATAATAAAGCTGTAGTATAAATGAAAATAATCCCAACCACTCTATTGAACTTATTCCTGGTTTATACTAGCCTAAATATAAGGAAATCAGGACTAGTTACTTTCTGGGAGTATTTGTGGTTGTAAACCCTTTGGAATTTATTCTTCGCTTTTCTGATAGCATAAAGCTGACTTAAAGCCAATGCAAATGTAATTTACATTAAGAAACTTTCCTCTGACATTCTTGTGTAAGCGTATATTAGCATAGAAAGGAAGCACAGAAACTGCAAGTGCAAGCTTTGCCATACTGTGTCATGAATCAAAGGTATAATTTTGTGAAGTTCTCTCATTCTTATATTAAAGCAAATTTCAGTACCTAAACTGAGATAAGTCAAAGCAGTGGGTAGAATTGAGACTTGCCCACTGTCCAAAGTGCCTGCAATTCTCCAGGAACTGCTGTATACACTAGAGATTCATGAAAACTGCCCCAGAAAAATGGGAAGACAACAGAACCTGAATACAGTGGACGTTACAGGTCTCCTCCTGCGAGGCAGAAAGGGGATAGGAAAACCAATGAGAACATGCCCAGGTGGCACTAAATGCATTAAGGTTAGCAAGAACCAAAACCAGCGGATTGGATCATCGTGCCTTTCAACCACATTGACGCTTTGCAGAAAACAGCAGAAGGAGGCAGTGGAAAAGTTTGCCAATAATCTGGCGTATTAACTGAATGATGACTTGGTGCATCTCTGTCTAGCCCAACCAAATGGTTTCCTTCGTTGATGCCAGCTACATTATCAGGTATATCACTAACCATATCAGTTGTAACATGTACAGAATTGCTGAGATCAACAGAAACCCAGCGCTTGGAAAGAGTTAAAACACATGATTAGACACAGGGCCAAAATCAAAGGGCCTTCACCCATCCTACGGGTGGTGCTATCTCAAAGCATAATCACACCCTGGGGTGGCATAATGCTATTTGTCAACTAACTTGCCTATATGTGAGATGGGCAAGACAGACACTTTTGTTTAGCACGCATTTAAATGCTGCCAAGCCAGAATTGCAGCCGTGACAACCGTCCTGTAAAACTCTCAATTGGGAAAAAAAGGAAGGAATGAATCAATGAATAAAAGGTGTGTGAAAACATGGACAGATGGGGTCATAGATCACCCTGAGCCATAAAGAAACTCATGACACTGAAGGAAGGTAGGAACAGAGGAGAGAAGGAATAAGAAGCATTGTAGGGCTCGGCAATCTAAGACTTTCACCCACTTTTTTGCATCTGTGTTATTTCCCCAGTAGAAGTCTAAAGACCACCTGAATTAGTTGGACTGCTAGTTAGAGACACAGAAAAATGTCAGCCATGACCAAAGTACAGAAAAAACCCCATAGTTTATTCTCCTTTTATTCTGGTCTGATCTGCAATGACAAAAGGGAAAGGACACTGTAAGAACTCTTATGCCCTTCATGCTACTATGATATGTGCCTCTTGCTATCCCTTATATTGACTTTACGTCAGGTCCAGCAGAGAGCTCTCAAAACATCCCCATTAAGGATGTGCATTGAGAAATGGCTAGCAAGACCCCAAACCCTTCAAATATCCCTTCACAATTTTGAAAAAGAGAATAATTAAAATGAATAAGGTTGAAAAATTAAGATGTGTGAACAGTGTTACTGAAAACTAGCCCTTCTCTTATCTTCTGTTTCACCAAAAAAGGGAAGGAAAAGGTAAGAAATCCGAAGCTCCTTCCTTTGAACTAAAGGTAATATGCATAGAGCCAAAAAAAAAAAAAAAAAAGACTTGAATTTTCACAGTGCATTGGCATACTGTGCAATTTAATGCCAGAATAGGTCAGTAAGTCAAATACCATAACTGGATTATTTAAAGGGCTGTATGCTTCATGACAACTAGCAACATTTGAAGCTATCTGAGCTAAGATAATGAGGATAATCAAATCTCATGCTTCAGTCTACAAAACGATTACCTATAGGAGTTGAACAAGGATTTTTCCTCCATGTGCTAAATGCACTGTCGGTAGGTTTGTTTATTTCCTTGCAAGGAGGGTTTCCCTTTCCTCTGCTGTACTGGATATTTCTTGCGCTGAGAAGAGGATACCAGCTCGCTGTGCCAGGTATGCCAAAAACTATTTAGAGACGTGGCTCGGAAGGGAAATACACTGCATGTGAATTCAAGCTAATGCATTTTATCTCGTAAATGGGGCAGGCGAGGAGGGCATACACAGTTGGTTACAGCAAGTCAGCTGACAGGCACTAACTTGTTAAACTGCTGTAATGCAATCGTATCCCATACTGTGCCTGTATCCTGAGGAGGAGAGGGACAAATAGCTGAGCATGCTAAGATGCCATGAGGTAAAGCCAGTGTGGGCTCTTTTCCACAGCTTTTTGGATTTTCACAGACTGCCTACACTGTGCAATCAAATGCTTTTGTCAGTACTTTTTAAAAGCAGGCTGCTGTGTAATTTTGGAGCCTTCCTATTCTTCCTCTCTGCTTCTCTCTACTTATAAACACATTCACACACAAACACGCTTTTACAGCGATAAATCCTAAATAGCCATATTTGTTTCTCAAGGCTGCCTAATGCAGTGAATATTAAAACTCAGATGGAAATTATCCTTTGGGTGAATGCTCTGAGAGCGTTCGAAATTCTTCACACACATGTCCACAACATCCACAGCTCCACAGACAGACACAGGTAGGCTGAAAGAGCAATCAGGATGCCATCTGTGTTTGGCAGAAGATATCTAACCACTTTGCTGCTTTCTCTCTCTCGTCTCTCTTAGTGTGAAGAGACAGAGGAACCCATGGAGATTCGGTGAGAATTTAAACAGAACATATTGAAGGCTGCACTGACAACTGTGGATTCAAAGCAGATGAAAAATGAGTGCTGGAGCAGCAATGGTCCTATGGATTCAGAAGAGATCTCTGAAGTGGCTAACACAGACACTAGCTATAAAGTCTCAGTCTGCTCCTCCCTTGCTCCCCCATCCCCAGCTCTACTTTTCTATGCAAGTTTTTACTGTTCATGGCAGCTGGTTTCTGTTGATACTTACTTGAGCAACTCTCTAAAGTACATGACGAAGCAAATATCATGTACCTTGAATGAAGAATGTTGAATTCCTCCACTATCTGAAAATTAACTCATTGTTTATGTGCATTTAACTTTAAAATGGTGCCAGCAAAATTTAAATTATAAAGAAAGGTTGTTCTTTTTCTTGATGTCTGTCATGTTAGTATCATACACATGTAATCTCTACTTTTCCTATAGCCTTGCAGGATTTATTTCCTTTGCATAAATAGAAAGTGGGACATGCATTTTCAAGCCTAATACTTTGTTCTGGCCAAACAGAGGACCTTGGCCTAGGTGGACACAAATCCACTGTTGTCACTAGAAATATGATTTCTATTATTCCAGACACGAATGTGATACTCTGCCTAGGAAGATATCTACAGAGCTGTAGGAGAAAGAACGACAATAAGAGGGACAATCTAATTTTCTTTTTGACTTTCTAGACATGAACATGTCTGACAGTCAGAACATACATGCTGAATTCAAAATAGTTTTATCCAGCACAGAAAAAGGCAACAGGAGGAAGAACACTTATTTTCTTAATAGTGAATTTCTCTTCCACAATTCTGCCAGCACCAAAGTATCCCACCATGTACAAGTTAACATTATTGTATTATTTGGTAAATGTATACAAGTAACTGGTCTGTATGTTCTTTTGCACAGGCTTTTACTCTCAAGAACACCATAAACTTAAACAAAATGTCCTGCAACCCAAGTGGGTCATTGTACATCCATTACTTCAGAGTTCTGTTGAGTTTTGGATTATGATTCAATTTGCCATTTTGTTGGAAAATGTGTAAAGTTTGTGTGATTATGGATAGAAATGTCACTCAGTAAAAGGAGCCAGAAAACAGTAAGATCAAGCCAGATCTTGTTCTGCCTCCTCAGCAGAAATATCAAACAAATTCTGATTGCAAAATTTTTTCATGGGCAATGTTTTCTTATTTATTTATTAAACTAATTTAGTACAAGTTGAGATGAGCTCTAAAAAAACCAGCAAAGTTCACAAAACTGACAGAAAAAAATTCACAAAATGTACTATGGATGTGGCCTCTACAGCCTAGAGTAATACTTTCCAAATAATTACTTTAATAACCTGTAATATCAAAATTCCTAATACCCTTAAGGGAGGAGGAGAAGATAGAATAGCTTTATTTCTGAGATACCTGTCTGAGTTTGAAGAATGGACAATTCAGGAACTTATCAATTTGCTTACAATCCATAATTAATCCAACCATTTTAGCACTCAGGATACTGTTAAGTATTTTTTAGAGAGCCAAAGAGACACGACCCTGACCCAAAGACCACCATCTCTGTGAAATGAGCCATTTTAATCTGAAAATTGTTGAAAAAAATAAGGACCTCCCAAACATAATTTTCAGAGTGACTCTTTTTTTTCCTTTTGAACACTAGAGTTTGCATATCTCAAACACATAATAAGGGCAAAATTCCAAGGATGTAACATCCACAAAGTATTACAGCCTTTAAACACCATTCCATTTTTATTTTATTAGTAGGTAGATGGAGGATTGTTAAAAGAAGTTATACTTATTTGAAAAACTGGCCCACAATGCTATCATCAGAAATTACAGAGAACTAAGTACCTTTGAAAATCTGCTCTTTATTTAAGTGCCTACGTGGGAGTTGAGCTTGTTAAAAAACGTTTTGGTTGCTTAGCAGATGCAAAGGCCAAAAACTTCACTGAGATTTTACAAGATACTTCCTATCAAAATGGTCTGAATCAGTGGTTTTGAGTTTATTTGATTTAGGAATCCCTTACAAATCTTCCAAAAGAAATGAAACTTCCACTTTGTATTTAATATTATGCATAATAAGCTTCTTTTCCTTAGACTCCTCAGTAGTCCAGAAAGCATCAAAATTATTTGGACTACATATTGAGGCAAGTATGAAGCAGAATTTAGGAGTAAATTTTCTGTTCTTGCAATGGATGAAGATCTCCTGTGAAATTCTGCAGGAAACAGCACTGCTCAACACATTCATAGATGACATGGAGTATACACTGGGGTGATAAAATGTGATATATGTGGATACACATAAAGCTAAGCACATTGAGAAAAACTGTCTTACATTCACACTATTACTACTCAGTGGAGAAAGTTTGTCTTTAAAATATTAAAGACAGTTCCATGAAACAGAGCAGCTCAGTAGTCATCAAGAAAGTATAGGAAGTATACAGAATCCTTAAGAAAAGATGAATAACAAAAAAAGGAAACCTCATCATACCACAGTAGAAATCCACAATTAGCCCATTCCATGATTATTCAGGGTTCAGATCCCATTTCGTAAAAATAATATGTTAGAATGAGAAAATATTTGGACACAGGTCAGAAGGATCTCAGCATGGAATAGTTTCTGTACAGGAATGGAGTATTCTGCCTGGAAAAGAGGTGATGTAGGCAGAATGTGTTAGACGTCTACAAAATCCCAAGTGTCCTGGGACAGTTCAAGTACTAAGGACTTTTAAAGAAACCAAAGTCTAAACAAAAATGGAGGTGTTTCTTCATCCAGCAGTTAGCAACGCAGTGGAGCTCCTTGCCAAAGAAGAATGAGGATCATTTACATAGGTTCCAGAGATGGAAGAAAGATGTGAGGGTTACTAAACAGACAAATAGCATCAGGCTCGGGAAGTCCTTTAAATGGATGATAAAAGGATACTTGAGGAGAATGACAAGGGATAATCATATATATTTACCATGTCTTCTCCTGGTATGTTCTTGCACTTCCACTTAGAGCTACAGTTTGAGAAACCATACTGTGTTGGATTAACCTTTAGACTGACCCAATATGAATGTTTTTTTTAGAATCACTGCATTACATGAAAGGAAACGGCATGTATTCTCAACATAGTTCATTAATTTAACAAATCTGCACTTAAGACACTCTTGGTGACAAATGGCCTGACTGGTCATTTAATGTCTACAGCATGATATCCAGAAAAGAGTTGCAAAACTACATTTGTTGAGAGCATTTTAACATGACTTGTGGCAGATACCCAAAATGAAAGCATTGCAATATGAGGTTTTTGTTCAAGCATAATTTCTCTTAACATTAAAATAATGGAAGAGTACAGAAAAGAGTGAGAGGTGTCTATTGTTAATATGAATTGTGCTTTATTGGAACTCCCGAGGTTAGATATCATAGCAGTACCTTTCAGCTCACAGACTATGATGGAAGGAGCTAATGTGCTACATGGAAGAACAATTAGTGAACTAACTATAAGGTGTTGTATTTAACAATGCTTTTGTGCAAAACTTGGAACTTGGTACTTCATGGTGAGGGGAAGAATTTGTCTGAGTATTTGCCTCGTGCATTAAAAAAAAACCCAACATTGAAGTTTTTGTGTCACCAGTACAGTAGGCAATCAGATGGAATACAAGAGAAATGTTTCTAAATAATATATTTGTTTCTGAATAATTTCTCCAATTTGCCCCCTTTTCATGAATTTCAGAATAACTACCAAAGTTGAATAGCTATGGGTTTCATGTCATCCTTGTATTCATGCAATGGCAGCTGCATAATACTGCCTGGTACTGCAACATGTAATTGAAATTAGTTCTTAAGAATTTACTAATACAAGCCTTTGTTTAAGTTCATGGGCCAACTTCACCCCTGATGGAAACCCAATGAAGGCAATGAATTTGAATAATGTCAACATCATGTGTTGATTTAAAAATGTTGACAGGATAGCATTTCAGACATCAAAATGTCACAGAAGTTGGAGAAAGAGCTCTGGAAATGTCAAAAATGGAGAACTGCCAGTGTTCATTGGATTAGCAGCAATTGCAAGCCACAAACCAGCCAACAAGAGGCAATATGAAAGAAATCTGTGATTAGAAGAAATGCCCTGGCTTAATCAGCTAAAATCCTGTATGGCTAATGACAGAAGTTCTTTTTCATGCACTCAAAAATGCTTGATAGGTCTGTGATTGAAAGTAAGTTTAAAAATTATTTTATTTAATTCAGACTGTGACTTGAACAATTCTAAATTACAAGTAGGCTGGGGCAAAAATGACAGAAAGAGGCAAGCCTGAATAAGCTTAAACTTGGAAATATAAAGAAGCAACTGTCTGAGCTAAGACACCTAAGAAGAGTACAGGAATGTCTTTTGCCTATCCTTTTGCCTTCTCACAAACATGAGGTTCCAGTCTTGCAAAGGAACTTGTAAAGTCTGAGGTTAGGATTTCAGCTGTCTCTGATGTTCAAGTTCTAAACTGCTGGTGCTACACCCTTGACCTCATTATCCCTTACTGATCTAGATAGCAGGAACTGTTATATTACCAGACTTGAATATGCTGGAAAGGGAATGTGTATTTGAAAATTAAATTTCCCTTGAAAAACAGAGATATAAAGTTAAGGAGTAATTATCTCAAAACCCACCAAATTATAAATGTTACCAAGGTTGCATCGATCTCCAAATACCACTTCATTTTCCCATAAATGATTGCATCTTACTGCATTTCATCATGCTGCTAAACCATGATGAGCTTGGTTGGAATTAGTAATATTCCAGTGCCTTGTTATCTCTGCATCAATTGCTGAAAAAAAAAATATTTTCAGCATTGTGAAATTGTGTTTTAGCAAAAGAAACAGTAAGACAGTCATGAAATACATATATATTTTTTTGAATTGCAGCAGTGTAAAAGATTAGCATGGTGTGCAGGGGAAGAGGAAGTAACAAACATGGTGGTTAACCCACACACTAAGAGCACTGAGTGTTCTGGTTAATTACAAAGAAGCCAATTGTTTCATGTGAAAGATGGCTCATTATTTAAGTGTACTCAGAAAATGGTTAATTGGTTTACTTAACCAACTGCACTGTTACTCCATCTTATTCTTTCTGCTCTGAGTGACGTTAAATGTATTTTACTTAATCCATGCAATTTGATTCATTTTCTTTTAATTTTGTTACAAAGTATTAATGTGAATCATTGAATCATCTAACTACATTCCTATCTTTGGGGTGAAAAATAAGCAAAGGAAAGAAAAGTAATTTAATTTAGCGTTAATAAGCCGCAAACTCATGTTTACAATAAATCAGCCACTATTACCATCCTTAATAGTTGTGAATGAGACAGAGCAGATGTGGATACATCTCTCCTGTTTCTTTTCTTTACTCTTAGGGGCTGAATCTCTTACACTCTTCTAAAATGAGCACATGGGTTGCTCAAGTGGGTGTATAGCAGGACCATTTTATAAAATAAGAATCAAGGCCAAGAGTCTTTTAATTCCTCCTCTTAAGAAAAAAAAAAAAAAAAGAGATATGGGTGTTCAGTTTCCCTGCAACATTTAAACAGATGCGACAGTCTATAAACAAAAGGAAAAGTGAAGAAAAGATCCTTACAGGTTAAATATTTCCTTTTAACTTCTCTTTTGTACAATACCCTTATGCAATATTCCAGTCCCCTGGAAAAGAACTGTAGCTGTGAAAACCCTATTGCTTTCAGCTTACAAATATTTTTTATGTTCTTGATTTCACACAGACATTATTAGAGATTAAAACATTGCTTGTATGAAAAATCTTTCCAAGTATGACCATAACAGTTAATGTTCTGGACATACAGCAGATGTCATCTGCATTAGCCACTGTGTCTCTGTTTCAGGGACCAATCATGAAAAATATAAGAACCAAGTGAGAGAAAAGTCCTTTCCAAAAATTCCTTACTACCACCAGACTCAGATGATCCAGATCTCACCTTATGTTTCTACAAGATTGCTTCCTAGGTAGCTTCATCTCTATAATTATACCCATGATGAGTTACACTCTCAGCATATTCTTAGAAAGTTTATGAGAGCTAAGGAGGGCAGTGAGAAGGAATACACAGGAAAACCAAAAATATTTTATGCTTTTGCAAGCAATTAATTCCACAGTATAAAAGTCTGAAAAGAGAATGGGTCTGGAGAGCAAACCTGCACGTTAATGCATGCCAATATTTAAAAACTACACAGCATTTTTTATCCAAGGATCTTTGCAAAAATGAGTATTTGTTATTCTCCTTCACAGATACTGTTTTGCTAAAGGTCACTCAGCAAGCTGAAACATGAACAGAGCAAGGTGTTCTGCCTCCTGTGTCGGTATCCTACCCACCACAAGACACCATGGCCCTGTTAAGATGAAGAGCTGTGAAGAGAGGCTTTTGTCTGATTAATCTTTGTCCTGTCAGGTTCACAACACCCTTTGCAAAATTGTAGTTCAAGGTCCTCTGATGTTTACCTTACATATTGCCACCTATTTTTCTGAGGTTTTTTATAACTCAGGCATGAAAAATTTGCTCCAGGGTGAAAGTTGGCATGAAAGTGTTACCAGCCAGGAGCACAGTTGGGATTTTTTTGTTTGTTTGTTGTTGTGTTTGTTTTTTTTTTTTTTAACTAACTTTAGCCAAAAAAAAAAAAAAAAGGCTAAAATATTTCCAAGATCTTGCAAGCTGGAAAAGGCAAAAGATCATTTACTTTAGCCAGTTTATCCAGACCTAACTATAATAAGAATCATACCATTCCTTAACTCAGAAGTAACCCAAAGCATTGTTACCCACCCAGTCCTCTTTTCCATCAAAGGTCAGTGGGAATTAAGGGTTTTTTTGAGTATTTTTGGTTTTTTTGAAGTATTCCACTCTGGCAATTCTAGCTCAGGATGATTTGGCTGAACTTTGGATAAAGGGACACTTATTTCACAGCTCTCAAATTAACAAATTTACCTGTAAGTGGTGAGCCCCACCATAGCGCTAGGGAGGGTACTAAACTTTGCCCTTGCTCCATGTATTTCCACAACAACTCCAGGCATCCTGGAGCATGCAAGGTATTCTTCTTGGGAAAGCTACTCAGTTCAGCTGTGGGCAATGTACTTTGCCCAAGGTTGGGATGGAAATAAGTTTTACTCTGATTTAATTTGCGTGTATTTTTGACTGGGCTGCTGCCCAGGCTGCCTCAAATTCACCACCATCATTATAGATTGCAGATGGCCCTTCCACACCACATACCCCACCTCTCTTGCAACCATGTTGTGAATGATAAGAGAGAGGCTTCAGTGGTCCCAAAGAGGGAAAGGATCCTTCACTAAAGCTGCTAATATGGAATATATCTTATATGCTGTGAATTAGATCCCAGATTAAACATGCCCTACATGATTACTTACTCCATCATGAAAAGTGAGTAGGCACTACCAGACAAAAAACATGGTCTCTAGCTCACATGGAGGGCTGGCAGCATGTGACTGTCCTTCCATCCGGGTCTCAACTATGCAAGCACAAAATGCACTCCCACACCTTTTTAAGCACAAAAAGGAGAGTTTTCAGTGTAAAAAATGTGTCTTTAATAAGCATCCAGTAGACTTCTAAAACTCAGGACTTCATACTAGGGAAGTCTGTCTTCAATAATAACAATTTTGGACAGAATTTTGGGTAATGTAAGGGAATATGGATATTTAGAACTTTGGAAAAAAAGGGGTGTGTTTCCTCATTTCTAGGCTGTTTGTTTACTTTTCCTTATGCTGTCCTGCCTTACCATTTTACAGAGTTAAGATTCCCAGGGTATCAAGACCCCAAGAAAGTGAATTTATTTTTACAAAAACTTCGTACCCATCGAAAATGTGGTACAAGGTTTGACACAATTGAATAATAGTGTTCTCAAAGTTACAAGCCATCTTTCCTCATAAAAATATCTTTCTGTCCTCAGCAAGATACAGGGCAGTAATCTCTCTTTATTTCAGTGTTCCTGAATAAGACTATAAGGATTTCCCATTCTTTTACTTTAAACTACTTTTGAAAGATCTTGTGGTGACAGGACACACCAAAGTGCCTACAGGGACAGCCAAATCTTCTACCTTTTTTTTGCCTGAAAATTACTGCTTTTCCTCATCTCATCGTTCTCTTTTCAAATGCCATTGGACTTATCCACCTTTACGTTGTCACGATGGCTCTCCCAAATGCTTCTCAGGACCAGCTCTTGCCAAGTTAAAGACTATTTACTTAATTCTGGAGGAGGTACAGAAAGAAATTTTCAGGTAACTTGATATTTACAGGGCTGGAGCACCTTCCAGCAACAATTATTTAAAATTGTACACTTATATAGTGGGCTGAAAGAGGAGAAAAATGGTTGACTACAGATAAAATAGCATCAGTTACATAGCTAGAATTTTATAACCAGTTTTGGAGTTACAACATAGTTTCCAACTGTGAAAAGTTACCAGACAAGGAGAATGTGGTGGTCTACCAGAGAGAAGAAATGTGAATTTGTAGGGAGATAGTAAAAGAGATTCCAATCTTTTTCTGAAGCTGGTAAAGTTATTACATTGATAATCGGGGACAGATTTAGGGTAACCAATGAGTGTTTTGACAACAGCATTAGTGAAGTGAGAATTCACCTAGGCCTTTACTCTGTTCAACAGGGAGAACAGTAACAATTCCTGCTTTTAGAGATTATGAAAACAAAGCTTTTTAATATGTATATTTATAGCCCTCAACATCAAGAAGCAACAAGAAAAAACATCTTTGAGATGCTGATAGCTTTGTGGTGTAAGAGCTTACAGGCTTTTTTATATTTTTCCTGCCTAATAACTTTGGATTACTTCCTGTTTACTGTCAGTGCATCTAATGCATATGTCAGCCTGGTGCAGCACTGACATGATATATGCATTAGACCACACATTGATAGCAAAGAGAAAGTTACTCGATTCTGACAGGACAAGAAAATTACCCACAAGCAGTAAAATATAGGGTTGCCATGTGACTATGTTCTGCTTCAAAACTATGTATCACATGATGATAACGCAAGAATTAGGGGAGTGTGAGAGATGCTGGAATTGCAAAGCCAGTTATCTGGTCTCTTTGCCTGCATATGCCCTGCATTAATATGCACAACTGCTTTAATCTCACTGATGTCCTGATGGGCTGATGATCTTTGCTCCATGCTGCTGTGCCTTGTTTTTCCCCAGTCAGCCCATTTGCTATGCACCTTGTGTGTTGCCTTGTTTCCCTTGCAGCACTAAGTGACTGCATCTCAGACCCAATTCCTTCTTTTTGTAATGACTTTGTTGTTCATCCGCCCTCACACACACCTTCTGGTCACACTGCCTGCACTGTCCTAAATATACATACCAAGCTGGGAGAGCTAAGGCAGTCCAGAGGAAAAAGAAAGGGGAGAACAGGCAACTTACTCTCGATATTAATAGTTTCATGTCCTCTGCAGAAAATGCAGGCTTGTGATGAATTAAGACTGCAATTCCTTGCAATCTTGTTGATATTTTAATTACAAACCTGAAGCATCCAATTCACCAACTCAGTGAAATTAAGGAAGAAGAAAATGTATTACCTACAGATAAAATAATACAGTCGAGGTAGCTGAGATCATGCCCATGTGTTTCCTAAGCCAGTTCTGGGATTTTATTTAGTTAATGTGAACTGTTGAAAGGTAAGTCATTGGTTAAAAGTCTTATACGTGTATTTTTGCCTTTACTGTGATTTGCATAAATGCCGACTGTGCTACCTGAAAGCGTTCCTGTCCTGATTTATGGGTGTGTTTGTATTGCTCATATCATAAATCTTCTCCTTTAGGACACTTCTGTTCTGGTATTTATTGACCAAAGACAATTTGCGTTAAGAATGTTTTGAGATCTTGCCAGATATGCACTAGGGGATATTTGAGAAAACATTCAGTACTCAAGTGAATGAATCTAGGCAAGTGTATGATCTCACTACCCAGATAAACATTTTGCCATAATATTTTAGTACCCTATTTTATTAAGAGAAACCTATGTCTCCATATGCATCTATTTACCATAGAGTCAATTCATTTAGGCCAAATCAAAATAAGTGCTGTAAGAGGATAATTTAGGCTAGCAGTCGCAGGCTGGTGATTACGGCTCAGTGAGCAAATCTTCCGGGTCAGATCTTCTTTTGTTAAATCTAGCTCGAGTCTGAGTACTACCCCGTATTGACACAAAATGGCCAAACATGCCCTCTGTAGTCTATTTCTAAATTTCTAAGAATTTTGCTTTGATGAAAGGATTATTTTTTACCAATTATTATTAACAAGTCTGAAAATACCTAGAAAGCTTTGACTGAAATGAGCACTTTACAATGTTCGGAGCTGCACATCTTCACAGTAAGAGAGGTAGTCACCAAAATTAATAGGCTGTACAACTAGTGGGAGAAATACATTCAGGAGAAACTGTGGCACAAAGAGATGAAGAGGTGCCTGTGCAAAGAAAAATCAGCTCCACAGCATCTGGTGGCTCAAGGGTGCATTTCTTGGTGCCTACCCCATGACACAACCTTCATAAGATGTCCCCGCCTGCCACCACAGAGCTAGGAGTACAGATCCACATTCCCTCTGCATGGCTTTCTGTGGCTTAGCTGGGGCCAAAGTCAACCTTTCCCCTGGGATTAGGCACCCCTCCTTCAGAGGGAGAGGGTAGGGATTCCCCATGATGTTTACTCTCTCCCCACCTGCCCATCCCCATGCAAGGCAGGGTCACAGCACCCACACTGGAGTCAGGAGATGCTCCCGTCTTTGAGGGAGCTCTGCCTGCCAGCCACTCCCAGCTGGAAAGCCCTTGCAGGAGCCCTCAGTCCCTCCTGACGAATCTGATTCACTTTGCAAGAAACATTTCAAGATTCCTTTGGCCAAAGAGAGGATGCAAGACCGAGCATGAATCTCTATCTTACTGGTTGGGGCACTCACCTGGAAGGGAGGAGACCTGGGCTCCAGTCTCTTGTTTCAATGAGTGTTTATGTGGTTTATATTAAACAGCTATTGGATAAAATACT
>NW_010246552.1:215652-272913 GCF_000690775.1 Eurypyga helias
GGTCTGCCCCCTCCCTTCCAGGTGAGGGCCCCAAACCACCAGAGAGTCATGCTCGGTCTTGCTATCTCCCTATCTCCTTTATCTCTCTCTAATGAATCTGTAATTATTTGATGCAAAGTGAACAGCTTCCACAGCAGAGGTGGGGAAAGCACCCCTCCCTCACTGCCTTTCCCCTGTTTTTGGAGAGGTGGGTTCAAAGGCTCTTGGGCAGAGCAGGAAACTCAGCCACGGTCTCCAAGTCCCAAGCTGTGCGTTTGGGGCAAGAGCGGTGGCACTGCTGCTCCGGTGTCTATGCATGCTCCAAGATCACCCAGCAGACTGAGCCCCTAAGGGGACCACACACAGAATAATACCTCATCTGTAGCTCCCCAGCTAGCCAGGTATGAATTAGGTGCTGAGCTACCCAGCACTAAGACACTTGGTGGCGTGCCCAGCAGCAGAGCTGGAGGCACTGAGGGATCTCCCTGTCCGGACGTGAGGAGCACTGGGGAGGAGGCAGGCGAGCAGTAGCTGCAAGAGGGCTCTACCGGGATGCAAGGGCCCCCTATCCTTGCTTGAATCTAGCCGCAGGTCACCTGCCACAGACCACACAGGGTGCCTAGGGAGGAGCGAGACCTGAGCAGCCATCTCCTGAGGCACAGTCCCAGCCATGACAGCCAAATACCTCTTTTCTCTCAAGAACTCCTTTGCAATTTCTCGAGGAAGAAAAAATCTGTAGTGAGAGTGGACAAGGCAGACTGTTCATCACCCAGAAAGATCACAGCTAACAGCCACTGCCATTTCCAGTGGATAGGTGTAATTAGCTAACCATTCAGTAGACAGTCCTGGATGAAAAGCACAAATAAAGCTGTTAGGTTCCTGGTGGAACGATTTAGTTATCTTTCCAGAGGAAAACAATGTGTCTGTGTGTAACCTTTTAACACTTTTTCTCTTTCCTCCTCTCACTCTTATACTGGATAATTATTTATTTTGTAGCTTAATTAGCTAATTATGCGTGTGTTGTGGTGCTTTTAAGCAGGAAGTCACTTTGTTTAGTTGTTGGTGGCATGTGGCTTTTGTTAGGTTTCTGTGATGTTGGTTTATAACATAATCATCTTTACTTGCAGTGGGCTTAGGTGATGAAGTCTGTTCCTGATGTTAATATTTTAATTATCAGACCAAAGTTTGAAAGAGGGCAGTGACCATCAGGGAGCAGCTTCATGTGGGTAGAGCACAACCGATTAAGTTTGCACAAGTCCTCAACTGCCTGTCTGTGAGGCATTGTTGCACTGTTTCTCTTTAGAAGAACGTGTTTTGAGGCTTTCCGGAGACTCTGTTAAAAGGCAACCCACCCAGGAGATTATTTTCTGGCTATCACTGTGTTTCAAGAAACATAAAGGGACTTGAACTGGATCCCCATTCCATCACATCAATAGCTAAGGGGACTAGGTAGAACTGGTGTTTAGGGAAAAAATGCAAATGGGACATGTGGCAGGGAGCTGAGGTATTTTATCTTGCTGCCTGCTACAGCTTCACACGACAGCACGAGTTCCACCTGCTTGCACAGAAGCACCAACTCCTCGTACACACCGGCCAGGTGCACAAGGTCATTGCAAGGGTTAGTGGCTCCATTTCTTATCAATGGCCAGACATGAAAGCAACTACAGCACGTACCGGTGATTCTCCCCCACAGCTGTCCAGTCCTCTAGATTGTCTGATTCACAGGTATCGAGGATGGTGCCCTGTGCCAGCTCTAAACCCTGACAAATGTCTCTCATTTGCATTCGGTTGTCAGACATAACATATGCAGCCACGGACCTGCAGTAACATTTATTCCTCCTTCTGCTGAAATGATGAGTATGGCTCTTAGGCTTATTTCCCCAGTGGTAAACTCTAGCTGTCTCAGTTAGGAAACTGGTCTCCCTCACTTTCTTATCTAGTCAGCTGAGCTGCTCAAGAGTACTATTCAGAGCATGTGAATTACTTTCTCCTGAGAATTACCCTTTAAAGAACCTCCCTCTCTTTCAGGAACACTACAGCCACTAGCTTACGATACCCATACCAGCATTCTGAACACCTTTTTATATTCACAGATTAATACTCTACATATTTCTTTATGTTCATCTATTAAGAAACAAACTTTTTTATGAATCCACTAATTTGTTCACCAGAAACTGTGCCCACTACCTGATGAATGCAGAAGGAAAAAAGTAGTCTGAATAAATCCTTTAGAAACCATAACATGTACAACAGTTCCTACATGATCGGCTTTGAGACTGAAATGTTGCTCTATGTTTTAAGCTCACTGTCAGTTTTATGATTTAAACGCATTTTTTCTGCCTCTTTCCCACCCTCCCTTTCACGTATTCTTCACGGTGGTGCCTGTGCAACAACACTCGGTAATAACCCCTTTCCCTAAGGGATCAAGGAAGGAAATTCGACAAGTCACTGCCTCTCCCACCACACCACACCCCCTTTTTTTTTTTTTTTGTTTGGTTTGGATGGTCTCTGAAATGGGCTGGAATGCAAATGGAAGATATTTGGCAGGTTGACATTTGTCTGCAAAGCTAGGCACTGAGCCAGAAACATGGAGCAAGTTGGAGTGGGTTTACATAAAGTGGGAGCAATGGTGCCAGAGCACTCCAATACATTTTCCCCAGAGACTCATAGGCAGCCCTCTCAATATTTCATTAAGGGTGAAATCCAGCACTATTTGAAGAGCCTTAGGAAAGGGCCTGTGCACCAATTAAGTTCTCGAGGCCTCTGCACTGGCCTGAATTCCACCCAAAATAAGAATTGTTAGCTGAGGAAAAGATGCTATTACCCAGATTACAGTCTGCTCTTGTGAGGAAAAGAGACTGTTGGCATATGGCTGGAAGCAGCACAATTCTATATAATCCATCATAACTACATCCTTGCAGCATGTTGGTGCAAACAGACTCTTGTCTGTCCATGAAGAACCCTTACAGGGTGAAAGAATCCAGGCAAGCAAGGGAGCAGGAAGGACCTTATCTGATCTTTCTTAAAATGGGAATACCCATTTCATTTCCTGAACCTCTTTCTGTACAAATACAAGATCAAAAGCCAACCGTATCCTGGGCTGTATCAAGAGAAGCGTGGTGAGCAGGTTGAGGGAGGTGATTCTCCCCCTCTGCTCTTGTGAGACCCCACCTGGAGTGCTGCATCCAGCTGTGGCGCCCTCAAGCTTGGAAGGATATAGACTGGTTGGAGTGAGTCCAGAGGAGGCCACGAAGATGCTCAGAGGGCTGGAGCACCTCTCCTACAGGGAGACCTGATAGCACCTTCCAGTACCTGAAGGGGCCTACAAGAAAGCTGGGGGGGACTTCTTACAAGGGCTTGTAGTGACAGAACAAGGGGTAATGGGTTTGAAATGAAAGTGAGGATGTTTACATCAGCTATCAGGAAGAAGTTCTTCCCAGAGAGGGTGGTGAGGCCCTGGAACAGGTTGCCCAGAGAAGCTGTGGATGCCCCATCCCTGGAAGTGTTCAAGACCAGGCTGGATGAGGCTTTGAGCAACCTGGTCTAGTGCAAGGTGTCCCTGCCCATGGCAGGGGGGTTGGAACTAGACAATCTTTAAGGTCCCTTCCAACCCAAATGATTCTATGAATCTAGGATACACACAGGGTTGGCGAGCAACATGCAGTATTTACTACAGACAAGAACTGTGCTATCCCTTCAGAGGTCAGGAATATAGCCTTTGCTAAAGAAGTTTGCCTAAATTATTCTCGTATTTATATCTATAAGGCAGGCAGGCATTTAGCAGCTCTTTACTGCAGTAGGAAGTTAGTTTTAGATGGAGGATATCTTTCTATTAACAAGGTCAACACCATTATTTTGTATGAGTTGCATGAACACTCATTTGTTTGCATGCAGTGCAGGGAAAGCTGCCTATTTTAATTTCTAAACAATGGGGTGGCACAATGTCAAAGAGACACAGGGGGACGGGGGGAGCATGGGGAATGCTTGTAATGCCCCAGAGCCTTTTCATAGAAAACCAGTGATAATACAAGCTGCTAATGGTTTCTGTAGCATGAACCAGCAAAGGTCCATTTAAAACTGATTTTTAGCTTCCATCAGAGGGCATCTGCTCCACAAATGAATCTCTTCACATAGTGCATTAATTTGAAATGTAGAGTTGAGTACTGAATGCTAGAAATATGTTCTTCAATTAAAAACCACTTCACACTACACAGAGATGCCAGAGAAGCTGAGTGTAGGGATAGGGACTTACCAAACAATTTGTGAAATCAACCTATCAATTGAATATTAGCCCCTTGATGCATATGTTTAACACCCATTAGTGGCACTGGGAGCAACAGGACTGCACCAATGGAGAGAATTGACCTCATAGTCTTTACACAAATGCAGACGCTTTCCATTGAAATTAAGGTGCTTTTAAGAATGCAGGGTTAACAAAAAGACAGTCTACACAATGAAAGTGAATCAAATGTTTACATTATATAATTGCTTTTGCTTGCTTTGACAAGGAAAATTAGCTCTGTAAAGTGCCAGTTCTAAAACGCACACTTGAATACACTTGATGAGCATAAGATCCCTGCACACCTAAGGCTAGATTGATAAAAAACTTACATATGCAATTGAGCTAATTTTTTTTCCTCTTGCAGTTGCTGTCAGGAGCCTGTGAGTTGAGGCGGTAACTCCATAATTTGCAAAAGTGTCAAATGAAAGTAAATACACTTTAGCATGTGGGCAGGGTGCATCCAGCAAGAAATTGATTGGAGAAGGTAAAGAGGAGACCTTGCTCCAGGTCAGCAGTTGTGTGGTCCTCAATCAGGACTTTGGACTTCAAGGTCACAGTGGGTGACCTTGGGTGACAATGGGATCATCTAAGACACATCACAGGATTTAGGTCTTTCTCAAATTAAATACTTGAAAAAACAAAAAACGCTTTCTTTGTTGGAGATTTCACTGCAGGATCTCATAATTACTCTTCTTATCCAAACAGCAAACAAATATTCTCTCAAAATGTGTACAATTGAAACTTTTCATCTGAATTTGTCTGGTTTTAAGCATTCTATGTTATTATAACTTGGCCTGCAAAACTGAAGAACTCTCATGAGAACTGAATGGGAATTGTTTTACTATTCCTCAGTCAACAGCAGAGGGAGAGAGAGGACACTCATTTGGAAGGGGGGACACCCAAGTCTACATCCCAATTTTGCCTGGAGTGAACCGATCTGGGCTACATTCCCACCATAAACCAGTGCGTCATGCTGGGGGCTGGAGTAGCATTCAGCCTGCAACCCACTGTAATTGTGTCAGCTGATAAAGGCATTTTCCAGTGCAGGCTGGAAGATTTTCTACAAGGATGGTCGGGGAAGTTTGTTTAATACTGTCGTGAAAGCTTAGGTTAAGCGGACAGTGGTAGAATTGCAGTCTCTACCACACAAAGTTTTGCAAGCGTGTAAAGCTGAGGGGAGGAAATGGAGTCGCGAGCTCTTTCATAGTTTCAGTCCCAAGGCTACGTTTCACAGTGAGGCAGTGGCTTGCTTTCTAGGGCTGCCTACAAACGCTGACACAAATGGCGCAAATTGCAAACAATGAGTGGGAGAAGTGTATGTACAACCTACTGTATTTTCTTCACAGGTTTTGTGTGCGCCTATTTCCTCCGCGATGTTTTGTGAAAGCTCTCTCCAAGGTGCCACAACCTGAATATTATTTGTAGCTTTATTTCTAATGTATTTCCTCAGAAAGCAACAAAATGGTGAGAAAATGACAATAAAATCTAACGGATCGCAAAACATCAGGAAACTCTATTCTAACCAGAGTGTAGGCCAGGCTAGAAGTCTGTCGAATCTGGGGGACTCACGGAGCCAAACACTGATCTGTGACACATTTGAAAACCCATTGCCCTCAGTAGGATCACACAAATATGTGTAGAGAGACACAATCCATGGAGGGCTTATTTAAGCAGATGGCTTAATTTTGGGGGTGTACTGTTTGCCTAGCACTTTATAACTCTAGCAAGAGAGATTCGCGTCACTTTTCTTATCAAGTTATGACCTGTATTTTCAAATGTGGGTGCTTATGGTTAGCAGTTAAATAAGTGCCCTGATTTCCAAAGCCAGAGAATACATAAGGATGCCTCTGTCTGGTTTTGGTTTTGTTTTCTTATCTTGGGGTTTTTTGGGTGTTTTTGTAGAATGCTTTAAATGTCACTGGGTTCTGCAATGATTGATCTTTGAGATCCCTGGTGGTTCATTACTTTCTTGACCAACAAAGTCATTGAAGTTCCATGTTCAGAGCTATTACTAGGAGCAGATGAATGGGCTAACTTTCCCACTCAACAGATTCACAGGGCAAAAAAGATCTACTATGATGGTGGAAAGAGGCCACTCTACACCTTTACATCTGCTTTTGCAGGGTCCCCACTGTTTCAACTCCACTTTGATTACATCTCCTAACTTTATTAAAAGGTTTATGGTCACAGACTATAGGACAAAACTCTGAGAAATAGAATCTAACATCAAAATTGGCTCAGCTTTGAAGAGTATTTTGGATTAGATAAGTTCCAGATGTCCCTTCCAACTACATTACTCTGTGATTTTAGTTAAACCTTATGCATTGTGGTGATGAAGATAACTTGGGGAAAGCCAGAAATGCTGGCTGAATCGTGACACCTCCTGAGCCACCCAGAAACTTAGCAAACCCCTAGCAGACCATTGATTTTGTAAACATGAGAGGCAAGAAAAAAGTACTCAAGGTCTCCAGAGAAATATCAATAAAAAGCAAGATAGGACAAAACCTTCATAGAGGGTGGTGGGTAGGAGTGGAGATGGCCACCCAAGGCACTGCACTGGCAGCAAGAGTTCCTATCAAGGGTAGCACAATAAATTGATCAGGGTAAAATGTACTAAGACACAATGAGCTGAACTTTTATCAATTGTATTAGACCTCCCAGGATAAAATTTAACTATTAAAATCATTACACTGGTCAGAAATCAAACTGAAAAAAAACCTGAAACAACACAAGCAGTAAGGACTGGTAAGCACCAAGTTTCCACGTAGAAGTGATGGTTCAAGAAAGTAAAGGTCAGTATGCTTCTCCACAGAAGTCCTCAGCAGTACATAAGCTGAGAAGCACCAGCTCTGAAACACAAACTTTCATGTAGAAGAACAAAGGTTGCTAGTATCTTCTGGATGAAGGTCAGTGCAGTATGAGGCTTGTGCAAGTGCTCAGAGGGGCTCTTTCATCTCATATCTAGAAGTGATGTGGCAATTCAGATTATGAAAAGATACAGAATCAGCGGCAAAACAGGAACCTGGAAGAGATATTTGCAATGTGTTCATTGCTCCATATGGTCCCATGAATTTCCAGCTCCCAGCCACATATTTTACGCTACTTAATGTGACATCTTTCATTAATGGAAGGCCAAGCCTCATTCATTTTGCTCATGTGAGTTAGCAGGAACTGTTCTATTTACTGATGCATGAAAAGTTTGGCCTCAGACTACCAGAGAAGAAATCAACAGGTGTGTATTTTGCTTCTGCCACCTGCTCTAGAGCAACACCAGCTCCAAGAACTGCTGGCCATTAGTGAAGAGGGAGGTGAATCTCAGTCACATTGCTTCAGAAAGAAAATACAAATATTTTCCTTTAGAAAACGACATAAATTAGAGCTATGGATGCTAGGATTTCTACAATTTTCTATCATGTATTTCACCATTTACAATCATGAGCTATATTAGCTGTATCTAAGTATGGTACGTATTTTACTTTTTTCATATAATTTTATTCTATGAAACATCAAGATTAATACAGGTGAAGATTCTCTCAGAGAATCCTATGACCATTCAAACATTACAGATCAGATTCTTACTGTTGAAAGGTATGAACTCAACCTTATATTAACCTAGAGCTCTTACCAAGTCCTAGAAGTCATGGCAGGAATTAGACAGATGTAACCTGACTCCTCTTTACTTAGATTTCCATGGAAACCACTTTTTATTACTAGACCAGGTCCCATATTCACTTTCTTTTCCTAAGATACCTAGGTCAAACCACAATTAATGTTTAAGCAGTTTTATTTTAAAATAAAAACAAAATATTCCATAGTTAAAAAAGAGCGTGAGATGTTGACTAATATATGTTTATGAGCATTTAATACCTTCAGATCTAGTAAAATAATGATAATTTCTGTTAAGCAATTTTATGCATGCTAAGTACCATTACTGATCCTGTCCATGTTGAGACAGCTGACATGTCACAATTATTTCTATATCTAAGCATATTTGAAATTTAAACTCAGAAGAATTGGAAATATTAAGCATGCATAATCAAGGTTTAAATGTAATAGGCATAAGTGGTAGAAGCATATTTTTCCTCTCCCAGCACTCCTGTAATATTCTTATATATATCTTTTACTAGATATATCTGTTTGGTGGCAGATGAATAAAGTCAAGCCCTGGACATACTTGATTCACAGATACATTTCACTACCCTTCCCCTACAGGTAAGTACAGTTTCCATTCATCTTTTCAAAAAATATTGGTCAATAAGCATCATTAAATTCAACCTTTTTTTTTTTTTTTGTCCTGGTTCAAAACTTTCTGAGATCTGCCTTCAAAAAGAAGTAGCTCAGTTAGAAATCTAAATATGTTTGGTCTGTTCTTTTCTGAAGAATCAATTAAGAGTTCAATTAAACATACTACAATCAAAGAGCCAAGATGTCAACTCTCTTCAAGGACTTGAAGTGGAGATTTTTTGTTTGCTTGTTTTTCTCTTTCTAAGATTCTAACTTTCAGAAGCATCTGATTTTTGGAATAAGACTTTTCTTTCCCAAATTAAAAACAACAAACCCCCCCCCCCCCCAAAAAAAAAAACACCCAACACTACCCAAAAAACCCCAAAAACAAAACTTCAGGGAGTGGCAGGATTCTCAATGGGTGTAAATTAGCAAGGTTGCTTTGAAGTTGCTGGAGGAATGTTCATCATTTATATCAACTGTGAATCTGACCCAAGCTGTATATACTTTTGCTGGGAAACATTCATGATTTTAGAGATTATTCAGTCTTATATCTAATGTTTTTCATGATTAACAGAGTTGTCTTGTATAGTAGATGCTGCAGTTTTTCTTGTTGAAGAATATATTGGTTAAAGTCAGCACAAGGAAAAAAACCAATATCTTGATATAAAGGACTTCACTTTATTTCCTTCATGGCTATTAAAGAATCAACAGTGATAAGGTATTTGGAAACCACACAGTCCAAATAATATTAATATGCAGAGGTGGGAAATGAACATCAAGTTACTCAAAATCAACACTGTCCAGGCAGAAACTTGCATCTCACAAAATAAATTACTTGTAAAACTAAATGTCTATATGAAATATTAAAGTTTAAAACCATTCTGTGTTACCCATTTTAAATACAGTCACCCAACTTATGCTGGTTCTTCTCCAACCATATCTGAAAGTGAGCAGGCACACTGCATCAATCAAAAGACGACTGCAGTGAGAAAAATAATCCCCCATCAAAGCAAAATACATAAATACATAAATAAGACCAGTGTTACATAAAATATCAGCAGTACTGAAAAGTATTTAAATAAGCATTTAAAATTTAGGGGTATTTTTCTCTCTCTCCTTCTGCCTCCCCCCACACCCCCAGCCTGGGCTTGTTTTATTTGGCACTTAAAGAGTCTGGTTTATTAGGCAAATATTTATGAACTTGACTTTAACCAAAATCCTGTTCACAGCTGCACCTGAGTGTTACTCCAGCCTTGGATTGGAGCAACTCTCGGGGATCAGCAAATTGTTTGCACAGCCACGGTGGGGGAATTAAAAATCTTGTTGAATCAGGATTAGCAGTCCGTATGAGGAGGAGGAGGAGAGCTCATTTCCATAAGCTCTTCATCTCCCAGGCTGCTTCTCAACTCTCTGTGGCCTGCAGACATGTGTGACCCAAAAAGGAAAAAAAAAAAAAAAAAAAAAAGTATGAGTGAGAGAGGAGGAAGAAAGAAAAGCTTTTGCAATGACTGTATCTGCTTTTTCTGCTGGGCAGGGTCTGAGCCAGCCTTCTTCCCCTTTCAGATGGACTCATACAACCTCCCACGCTTAGAAGTGCATAATAGTGTCAAGATGGATACAAACAGTATGGCTAAACCTTCGTTCCAGCCTCAAGCAGTGTTGCCAAGCAGGTTAAACTTCGTGGGGCCATGTTTATTTCTGCCTTCTGATTAATGGTTGAAGAGCCGTGCGTGCCGTGTGAAGTCCCACATCTTGCATCTGTTGAGCTGCCTACCCACCTATGCCTCCCAAAGTCTGTGCAAGAGCATGCTCTCTGATCATTTGGGATCCATTAGCTCTTCGCCATTTGCACGCACAATAACAGCGTTTAAATCCAAACCAAAGTACACAACTGTAGCATGCATGGGTGTCTGCCATGCCAGATGAATGGATAAAGCTGGTTGAGGTTAACGACAAGGAAATCTTTAAATAACATTAGCCTTACTCTGAAACTATGCAATAACTTACAGCTGCCCAAAATTTGCTGGACCGTGAACTCTCCTGCATGCCCATGAAGGGACATTCCAAAGCTGAAAGTGAGCTATAGGGATGCTAAGAACAAAGGCACATGGTCCCTCACTGAATAGAGAGAAAAATACACATGCCCCCAACTCCCAAACTGACTATTCAGTAAAAACCTGACGTTGGGATGGTTACAGTCACCGTCACCTACTCCAGTTCCTTCATTACCACAGTCATCGCTGGCACAACCTCCTCTCTTGAATGCAACCAGAATGGTTGAAGCATACCAAGCTTATTTTAAACAAATCAAACCACAGCAAAATGGAAAATATACATATTTGTCATGGTTTTGGACGAGCTGGCAACTAAGCACCATGCAGCCACTCACACACTCCTTACCCCAGTGGGATGGGGAAGAGAAAATGTAACAAATGGCTTGTGGGTCAGACAAGGACAGGGAGGGATTACTCACCAATTATCGTCATGAGCAAAATAGACTTGTCTTGGGGGGGGGAAAAAAAAAATCAATTTAATTTAAAACATCTTTCCCCCACCTCTCCCTTCTTCCCAGGATCAGCTTTGCTCCTGATTTCTCTACCTCCTCCAGGCCAGCAGTGCAGGGTGACAGAGAATGGGGGTTGTGGTCAGTCCATCACACCTCGTCTCTCTGCAGCTCCTTCCTCCTCAGGGGAGGATCCTCACACTCTGCCCCTGCTCCAGCATGGTGTCCCTCCCACAGGAGACAGTCCTCCATGAACCTCTCTAACGTGAGCCCTTCCCACGGGATCCAGTTCTTCACGAACTGCTCCAGTGTGGGTCCCTCCCATGGGGTGCAGTCCCTCAGGAGCAGCTGCTCCAGCCTGGGTCCCCCCGGGGTCACAAGTCCTGCCAGCAAACCTGCTCCAGCCTGGGCTCCTCTCTCCACGGGCCACAGCTCCTGCCAGGAGCCTGCTCCAGCACGGGCTGCCCACGGGGTCACAGCCTCCTTCGGGCATCCCCCTGCTTCGGCGCAGGGACCTCCCCAGGCTGCAGGTGGGACTCTGCTCCCCCCCGTGACCCTCCATGGCTGCAGGGCACAGCTGGCCTCACCATGGGCTGCAAGGGAACCTCTACTCTAAGCCCCTCCTCCCCCGCCTTCCACACTGACCTGAGCATCTGCCTGGCTGTCTCTCTCACATCCCACTCCTCTCTCTTCCACAGGTTCTCTTTGTTTCCCCATCTTAAATGTGTTAATCACAGGTGCACTGACTGGCTCCACTGTGGCCAGAGGCAGGTCCAACTTGGAGCCTGGATTCTTCCAGCAGCTTCTCACAGAAGCCACTGCTGTAGCCCCTCCTCGCTACCAAAACGCCACTACACAGACCCAATACAATACTTAAATTCTATAGATTATGGATAAAAGAGGTACTACATAGCAAAGATAAGCACAGAAGTATCCGACTCAAGATGACTATGGATATGTGTGCAAAGCCAGATGAAAGCAAACCCTGTTTTATACATTGATACTTTCCTTGTGTTTGTACTTGCTGTCCCAGGAGAGCCAAGTGAACAACTCTTTCAACACTAATTGGGGGTTATATAGCTAAATCTCTTCTATGCTGTATGCCCCAGCTCATGTCACTCTGTTATAGTTCATCCATCAGATGGTCTTCTAACCGCTGCAATTAAGTAGAATCAAAAGTAGAAATCAATTTGTGAAGTGCTTGAAAGAAGAGAAAAATCACACATGCCCCAGCTATGTGGTCACTTCAATCAACCACCCTTTAAGAAGCTGCATTAGAGACTTAAGGTAAGTTTGAACAGCTCAAGTTTGTTGACTTTGGCAGTCTCAGTTTTATTCACAAGAGTAGTTTGAAATTTTTGAATGAAAAATGTGTGTGCAAATTTGGCCCATTTTCAAAATGTCCTTTTTTAATACCACTAAAGCATGTTAAGGTACTTATGATTTGACAAGCAAGTTTTGGGGTTGGTGGGATTTTTATTTGTGAAAGCTTTTCTTCCCTCTCTCCTGCCCCAGAGAAGCTGCTTTTTCATGTTCCTAAATTGCTCATTTGAGGGGATGTGTTCCATCACATAGCCCCTGCTGCTACCAACACTTACACATTTCAAGTCCATCGGAAGGTCTCGGGTATGACTTTGTGCCATTTTAAGCACTTCTGCAACCTTTCTGCTCCTAAACTGCTTCAGAGACTGAAGAGACCTTTAAAATCACTTAGGCAACCCTCAGCACCTTCTAAATTGCAACTGAATGTCCAGGCTGTCACACAGGTCATAGCGGCTGTGTTACACTTAAAATGCTACAACCCTCCTAGGAATAGCCTGAATCCAGGTACTCCTGTCACAAACATGATGGTTCCTACCAGCAGGAGACATTGAGACCCTTCCAGAAGGTCCCCAGGCCATTTTTTCCTGCCCAGCACTGACTGCTTTGTGGCTGTGTCAACAGCCATGAAGTTTATGGACCTTTGTCCACAAGAGTGCTAACATGAAGGGCACATCCCAGATACCCTCACCCAGGATGCTGCTGCCAGTCTTCCCACATTACATGCTGCAGCTCTACTTCTCCATTCCATTGTTGCAGCAACTGCTATACCCAAGTCCAGCAAGGAGCCTTTAAGATTGCTCTCTGAGATTTCTCCAGTAGGAAATTCTGAGTTTTACTTCCCCTTTACAATGTTGTGGCCTTTTCTCAGGCATCATTATGTCCTTTCACTCGCCATAAAGTATCTGGACTACAGGAGAGATTGTTATCTCCTTTCTTTTTTTTCTGTACTATCCTTCACATCCCAAATCTCTTGATTTACCTCTGAAATCTCACCTCTTCAAATCTACTAATCAACAATAGGCAACATCCCCCACCACCACCACCACCTCCACCACACAACTCCTTTACTCCTTTATCTGGCCTTCACAGTGAGACGAGAAATGGAAATAGCCTCTTCTACCTCACTCACTGCAGAGAAACTGCAATTTACAGCTCCGGTTTTCCTGATGCTGCCCAGGGAACATGCACAGATGTGGCTCCCCACTTCTCCAGCCTGCACTGTTGTTGTCCTCCTGGCCCTGGCAGCCACGCAGCAGAGTGGCCAAGACTTGGTGTCTGTCAGTGAGTGCACTGAACCCTAAAAGACAACCCAAAAGTTTTTCATGTGGCTCATATTGTATTCTTGGCAGTAGCACCAAGGTGACAGAGAGGTTGCTCTTGCAGTCATACCTAAAATAGATAAATTGATAGATAAGGCATAGTGGGCAACATGCACTTCCCAGAGATGTCTTCAGTACATTTTTGCAGATTTTTTTTTTTGCTTTTGTTGTCTTTAGGACTGGTGCAGTGGCACATTACATTAGTGCAAACTGGTGCTGATGCTCAGAGGCTGTGCCCACTCTGTCAGGATTCAAAATATTACCACGATCTGCAAGTAAGCAATAAGATATGACAAGGAGTGTGATACTGTAACATAACAATGTACCTCGAGGGACACCTGTGAGGGAGGAGGTGAAACTGAGTGTATTCAACTGCCCAAGGTGTGATTTTTATCTCAAACCATAATGTAGTAAGATGTGATAATAAAAAGGCACAAGACTGAAACAAACCATGTCTTTTTTAGAATGCCAACCTGGTTATACGGTATGCTGTAAGAAATGTTATGCAGTTTCCTGCCTTCTGAATAGAATGCTTATAAAATTACCTAACATAATTTACATCAACATGTTTGTTTAAAAAAAAAAAAAAATCTGTTAGCCATGGTAGACATAGATTATAATTTCTTCATGTGGATTCTGCTCCAACAAGACTTTATGCATCCCTTATGTATCCAATACTGTTTTGCCAGTGTAAAAACCATAGTAGAAATGGGTTCAATCTTTTGTCTTATTTTAAATATCAGAGGTTTAGAAGCACTGCAAAGCAAATATAACACACAACCAGTTCTCTCCTTTCATAACAAGCCCCTTCCTTTCCTGATGCTTTTTCACAAGTGTGTTTCTATCACAAATACTTCACAAGCCTCCAATATTCTCATAATATAAAAAAATTAAATTCACTTAAGAAAAAAAAAGACAGTAACTTACAAACTCCTTGGAGATAACTTCAAGGGAAAGCGTGCTTCATAGTTTTGTTTTGTGTACCTATGGTACAAACAGTAGGTATAAAAGAATTTTAAAATACGGCAGACTCAACAGATGCTCTCACAAGACTTGAAGAGTAGAAAGCTCATTCTGACCTGTTACGAAGTAACTTCAGTTCTCAGTGACTTCAGCCTCAGAAGAGATATCATGTTATTACATGGTCAGCTCACTAAAGATGAAATAATTTTAACAGCAGATGATAGCTCCTGTTCTCTGAGCTGTCTTAACAAATCTGAGAGCTGTGTTTATTTTCAAATTCTAATTAGAGTCTTCAATATAAAGCAGTAATGTTTTTGAAATAAATGTTTTAATCAAATGAATAAGCATGATATAGACTTTGTTACAAATTAAAGGAACAAGTGAGCTTTTAAGGGTATTTTTGGTGAATTGTATAAATCTATAGCCCTTTCTTTCTGTTTTACCAACACAGCAAGCCTCAGTCCTTGTGTGCTTCAAAACCTGCCATTGATTGCATTTAGTGAAGAGAGAAGACTCAGTGATTTGGACAAATATAGTCCAGTCACCACCAAATGAAAAAAAAAAAAAGTCAAGAGGACAAATTGTTGTATAGAAAATACCAACTGTAGGCCTTGTTGTGACTATATACAGTACATATTTAAGACATGACATCCCATTGAGATGAAACATCTCAGCTCCACATCTCCTACTTCTGTTCCTGGCCATGCCTAAGCCATTTTTTAAGCATTTGCTCATGAACAGTTTAGTCCAATTTACTTCAGTGGGAGCACTCACAGCCCTAAAGCTTGTGATGGCATCTTGCACTGGGGCTGCTGTCATTGCTGCTTGCCAGTATTTTATGACACTGGCCAGTCTATTTTAGCTTGTGATTGACTCTTCAGCTCAGAAAGGGAGGATCTGTTGCACTTACTTCTGCCCTTCACAAATTTCCACATGCATTACTTGCTCTCTACCCCAGGTAAGTCTCAGTGTACCTGTACAAAGCAAACCTCTATTACTCTGTTTGTCTTACCCTTGCAGGGAGTCAGTTATCATGACTCACACTTTCAGCAAAGCGGTATCTCAGTCTTCAGATGGGAGAGACACTTGGGCAAAAGCAGGCGGTTTGTGCCTTAGTGAATGCTACTGCTATCTTAAGTCATTACCAAAGTTGTGTTTCTGCCAGGCATTTGGAGTTGACTGTGCTATAGGAAATGTCAAAAGGAGAAATGAAACTGAATAAAAGTTTCTGACTATTTGCCTCTATTAAAGACCTCTTAGTAATTTTCACAATAACATTGCCATTTTTATGCCTGGTCTCAAATTGGGATAAATGCATCCAGCTTACCTGAATTTCTCTTCTGGAGGTCTGTTGGATAGACTAACCATTTTTTGCTGACAGAATTCTAATGCTGTTTAGGGGCACAATCCGCTTTTAAACAACTGTTGTTCTGTTCTCCACAGATAGGTTCATGGCAATTCAGATGCTGCAATGGTTAATATTGGAACAATACATATGAATAAATAAAGGAATTTCAGGAGTGGTTGAAGTGATTACTATACACAGGAACAGACACAAGCACATGACCCTTCAAGATGAGAGGCAGTATATGAGAAACTACGTTGTAAGACATCACAATGTTATTATGCTGTGTATGAAGGATGCTATATAAAATATTAATGTATTTCATTAAAATGACTCTTAATGTCAATATGTAGTGTGACTGTGCCATGATTTCTTACTTTAGTAGGTGCTTTACTGGAAGTTATAACTTTACATTATTCAACCACAATAGTCTCTGTAGTAAATGTATTGTCTCTGTTATCAACTTACTTATGCCCCATGAAAAACCATCTCTATGGTGATGAGTATTTTATGGTACGGTATTCACCTAATTATAAAACTGTTCTCTAGCAGATGCGCTAATGTTATTTTCAACAGGAAAATCCATTTTCAAAATTAAAATATATGCAAATAATTGAGCCATAACCCTCAACAGACAGTATTTTTGATTGATAATTATTTCTGTGTATTAAAATGTTAGAGGTAAATGTAAAAGTTATTGCAATGGTTGTTTAAGAGGGCTTATTTCTATAACTCTAAGGCAATGTGTACCTTTGTTATTTGCTGATGGACTGTACGCAGTTAAAGTGGAAAAGTTACAATGGAAATAAAAATTATTCTATTTGTATATGAAGCATAATATCATGCAAAAGAAAAATGCAAGATCTGGGTTTATTAAGCATTTACTTGTAAATAGCTTCGTCCCTCGAAAAATGACACGTTTTGTTCTCTGACTTTATTGCCACTTCTCTGGAACTCAATGTTTTTCTTCAAATCATTGTGATTATTATACTCAGTCTGAGAATTTGACACCTGCTGTTTCAAAACTTGTTCACAAATGTTTCAAGATATATATCAGATAGTACAGAAGAGAGGAAAAAAGCTCAGACTACAATAATGTAGGAAGATTAAAAAAAAAAAAAAGAAAAAAATATGTCTTCCCAAAGCGTAAAATCAGTCAAAACAGTTATCTAGAATCTGGAGAGAACATGTTAGGTGCATTTAAATTAGTATCATGAAATTTATAATGGAATGGTAAACAGAAGCAAAAAAAAGCCCTGCTAGCAGAAGAAGCAGTGTTGGTTGAACCCCGTAACAAACTGCCTGTAGAAAAGCAGCAAGACTTACAGGGACATGAATGATAGTGAGATGTTTAAACACACAGAACCTGAAATGTTTGAATGAAACATCATTAGGCAATAAAGACTGAGAATAATGTGTGTGCTGTTGCACTTTAATTCTTATTCATTATTTAAGTGGGAAAAAGTCAGGGCATCTGATACAGCTTAATATCCACTATGTTATGATGAACATGATAGCGATGTTTAAAGTTATCTGGAAGTCCCTATCTTTTATTCCTCTTCCTCTTAGTTTCTTCTTCTTTTCCTCTTATTTATAAGTTCATGACTTATTATTCATACCATTAACTTTGTACAGTATTTTTGAGACACTTGTTTATAACAAATGTTTCAATACATAAAATAATGAAGAGTATCGTACTGATGATTATTTGAATAGCATCATCCTTTAATAGCTTGTGTTTCCTGTAGGCTACGCAGGGTTTCAATTTAATAAAGCATGTAGATGTAATCTTAACTTTAAGCATGTGCTGAAGTTTGTCTGCAGTCATCTAAATATTTAGGCATATACTTCAACTGGAATGAAGTGCATACGTAGGGTTAAACAGATGCTTTGCTGAACTGAGGCACAGATCCTAAAACTGTGAGCCTGATTCTTGATCTGTTGAAGGCTTTCAACTCTGCTGGATGTTCGTTCTTTTATTATGTGTAAAGCTGTCCAGGGAGGATGAGATACTGACCCTAAAATGAATAACAGTACATTTAGCCAATGTTTTTCTCATGTCTGCTTTGAATAGAGATGGAATAAAATTGATATCTGAAATCTGCCATATTTGGGGAAAGAAGTGAAGAAGGTCAAAACTGGGGGGGTCTACGTTTGGATATAGTGCCAGTTTCTGTCTTTTGTCTGAAGGTTATTGATGTCAGTTTACTACAGGTAAGAGCTGATTCCAGGCAGCTTTGTTTTCTATTTACTCAGAGTTTTTTTCAGTATGGTATTTCTGCAGCACAAATACTGGTGCTTGCATCATTACTTTGGGAAAAGAGAAATAGAAGGGAACTCCTACTCAGGTCTAGTCTGTGCCTAATGAAGGCAACCAGGTGATATAATCCTGCTAATAAATTCATCATCAAACCTTTTGTTTAAACCCATTAGTTTTGGTTTATTCCTTCATTGCTCCTATTTAAAAACTGTTCCAGAAGTTCAGTCCTCTGTTAGTTATAAATCTTCTTATTTCTGTCCTAGATGTGTTTACAACCAATTTATACCCATTTGATCTTATGCCAACATTGTCTCAGATTTTAACCCCTCTCTGGTTGAAGAAACACAGTAAAAAAATTAAAGGAGAAAAGGGGATTACACTATTGAAAATCTACTATACTGACATTTTTAAAATTTAGAAAATAGAAAATACTCCCACGTCCTGATTTTTGGGCACACTTAGTCCCTTTTTGTAGGACCCATTGAAATATAAAGCAAACATAGCTTTACCTTTCTCTTGAAAAACAGATTTATAAATCTGGAACCTCCTAACAAGAAAACCCCTGGACCCTCCTGAACAAGAAAACAACCATAATCTACCCCTAGAATTAACCACACCTAAATGAAGATGTAACTTTGTCATCCTTTTTCTAGCTCTGCTTAACAGTTATTTTGTAATGCCACTGGTCAAATCATTCCTCTCTGGGGGAAAACTTTGTTTCTCACAGTTGGAAAACTCAGGAAACTAGCTCCCAAAATCTTCAAGGTTTCTGGATTGCACCAGTTTAAGGCTATTTACACAAAAACCATTGTTCTATGAGGGCAAAGAGTGTTTTCCTCCTGCCATTGAATTGGTCATGCAACAGGGTTTTTCTAGAAAAAATGAGGTTTGTTTATTTGCAGGGGTTTTGGGGTTCTTTTTTGGTTTTGGGAAAGAAATACAAAAATCTTCCTCTTCTTATAAGCACTATACCATCTACTGGTCGTGTTCCAGACCTGTAGGGGTCTTCTGCCATTTATAGCCTTAGTAGAGGAATCACAGAAAATAAGTACAGCCCCTGGTAGAAGAGGAAATATTTTCCAAGAGGTGTCTGCTTCTTTTCTTCAAAAAGTCAGAACAAGCTACCTGCACCTGATCATCTCTCTTTGGGCTACAGGAACATATATATATATATATACACATATATACATAATTTCCAATACAGTACATAGGCAGAAATCTCTAATTTTTAAGTCAATGAACCCACATAATGAATTTCCCAGGTATTCAAAGCGATAATGTGTTGTTAACATCTCGATAATTGTAACTCACATTTATAGGTTTTGATTTAAAATATGTACATCTTATAGAAAAATTAAGACTTAAAAGAAAAAAAAACCAGAAAACCTTAAAGAGTGTGAACATTGAAGGCAGAGAATGATATAAAAACTGAAATAACTGCACTTTGATAATCCTTTTCCAAAATAAATAAGGTAATGAAAAAAAATAGTGCCACAAGGCAGCTTGAGACACTCACCAAGAACTTCCTTGGACTGAAAATACCATTGTTTCCTGTAAGTGAAGATTTCCTTTTGGCATCACTTTTATACAACATTTTTGGAGTAAGACTGTAGGAAGACATAGGTTTTATAAATGATTAAAGCCCCTGATAGGACACTGCCAATCTCTAAGGATATCTTCAAGACAAAGAAGCTTGCCACACTGAAATCTTATCATTCTTTTCAGAATTACAATGAATGACAATGAATCCTGTAAAGTTGGTTCTACTTTCAAAGCATAGGAAGAACAAAAATATACCCTCAGTTAGAAAAATTAAAAATGCTAGTGCCCAATCCTATTGATTTCACTTAGAGATGAGGGCACTCAGCACCTTGCAGGAGGCTCTTGCTGCATCAGATGATCCAGGCCCTTATGCAGAAAGAAATCTTTCATTGATTGCTCTTAACTATAAATGGTGTAATTTCAGAGGAAGTAGCACAGAATGTCAAATGCATTGCAGTTTAGGCCCACTTTTGCAAACATTTATGCACAGGAGAGCATTTGCACAGGTGAGCTGATTTGGTGAGCTATGCTAGGCACAGGGTGGCAGGAGCTGCTCTCCCCTTCCTGCCTGTGCAGCACTGTACTGCCAATGGGCAGATTTCCTCCACTCCCCCATTTTCCACCACAAGCTACTTCGAAAGCACGTGAACCGGGTGCACGGATTTACTCCCTTACAAGCACCCTCAGAAATGTTTCCTCTCCCTCACTTTCTAAGTCATTTCATACACTTCATTTCCTTTTAGTAGCATGAACTTTCCAGTACGCCCAGCACCTGTCCCTTTAATATAGCACACAGGGTTCTTTCCCTCCATACTGTACATTATCCTCATTAACACATATCAGTCAAAAGCACTGTTAATTAAACTGGCAAGATGATTACACACGCCTCCATGTGCCCCCTCAGAGCATCCGCTTGCCAAGATATTTTCCTCCCTCATCTAAAGTGGGTGGAGAAGGCCCTGAGTAAACCAGAATTTAATGCTTAAAAAAATAGCCCAGCGCATTGTTCTCTTGGAGCAAAATGGCTCACACATCATCACCACTGTCCCAAATAAATAAATGCAACAGTGACACCAGTCTGTAAAACTAACACATGCATATTTGATCCATACGGACACTGCATATAATGACATTTCCTTTCAAAGCTCCTCTACAGATAGAAGAGTCAATGTACTGACCTTGAAGTCTGGACTAATGAGAACACCATAAAGAATTAATTAAACCTGGGCAAAACCCAACAGGTTAGGTGTGTCTAATTTTCCTCTTTTTTTCTTTTTTCTTTGTAAAGAAATAAATTATTTCCCAGATTTTCTATTCACTCCCACTTACTGTGACATTTTTTCAAGGAAAATCATTGGCTTCCAGCAAACATTTCCACAGCATTTCAAAAGTTATAACCATTTTTGCCACATTGCCACGAAACTCTCTTAAGAGTCTGCAATTCTGTAATGTGCTTTGGATCAAGCCCTCTTCAAGAATACTATTGGAGTGACAGGGCTGGAGGGTACAGTAGTGGAGTATAAATAAAGGCAGGCAGTGGTGATCCCTGAAGCAAAGATAATGTACTTTTCTAGTACACATACACAGGCCTGATAGCTGCAACATAAGCCGTCCAACCATCCTGCTAGCAGAATACAGTTCTGAGAAACTGGAAGAAAATGCTATCTTGCAAGAAAGGGGATGAATTTGTAGAAATCCATCACTGAGACTAAAAACATTTACTCCATAGCAGAACACAAGCACCTAAGCACCTGGGAAGTGGGACTGGTGTTCACCTGACTACTAATACCCTGTTCTCCACCACAAGAGATGTCCTTGATTGCTGAAGAGACAAATTCGGTGTAGATCAAGACAGTAAAGCCTCTTTCTTATCCCATGAGAATTTTTCACCTGATTTCCACCCCCAACTATATTAGAACGAGTCAAATATTTGAAAATGTTTCTGAAATGATGAAAAAGTAGGGGAAAGAGAAGCATGGGTGAGAAACCTGGTACTTGCTGAAATTATTTTGCAGTGTATTGTTCAAACTGCCTATTGGAAGCTGAAAGGTGATTTCAAATGAAAGTAAATGCTGTCAGATAAAAAAAAAATGTTATTAATTTCTTTCTAATTAAGAAATTCACAAAAATTACCCCATTCAAAAATATTTGTTTCACTATTCCATATTTTCCTGTAAAAATAGTCATAAAAATTCTTGACCTGTTCTAATGGAAATATTGATATCTATGTGGAGAATACTGTACCCTCTTTGAAAACATTGCAATAGACATACTCTATGAAAGTTTTTCAAGCTAACCTTACATCGGTCAGTAAATCCTTGTTGTGGTTTAACCCCAGCTAGCAATTTAGTACCACACCGTCGCTCACTCACACCCCACCCCTCCATCAATAGCCCCAACATACACATACACAGTCCAGAGGGGTAACATCCTACATGGTGTCTCAAATGCTAATGGAAATACCTTTGTACTTGATGTTGTAGCATGATAGAAGTTCAGCTACTGTAAATAACTGAATATAAACTTTAAGTGGAAAATGGTTATAAAAAAATTTAATTTTAATGTGTACTTATATACATTATTAAATTTCAATTGCTAATTTATTTTCTAAAAAACTGAATTGTGATAATTAAATTTTGAATCTGACTGCTAGCAGTATTTGCTAGTTGCAAGCTCTAGAATTCAGTTACATTCGAATAATCCAGTCCAGGGAGGAGAAGGGAGGAACCCTATATGCCCACAGAAACATACGTGTGCACTCACACACAGGTATTGCAGGTCTTATCATAGGCAAAGAAGATAATGGGAAACTTCTCACAAGACAGATTACAGCTTTTCATCAGTACAAAACTTACATTTTTTTTTTTCCTACTACTTTAAATCTAGATGCCTGGCTCAAAGGCTTGGTTGTAGTGGGCACACCTTCTTAAAGTGACCTTGAGTTATTTTTGGAGTGCAGGCAGAATTCACTAACCATCCCTTCCAGTGTTGTCCTTGAAGTTCAAGTTTTGACATTTTCAGCTTGTTTCAAGCAACAGGCATGCACTGCAAGCACTGCTGGATCCAATTTCATCCCTTTTGAAGACAATAGTAATTTTGACATTGAGTTCAATAGACATCTGTGATGGAAGGTAGCCTGATGGTACAGTTCAGTTCATATTGCCACTTGTTGGAGAATATGGGCTACCATTCACTGCCTGAACTTTCCCCTTGTCCTGTATGATCCCTCCACATAATTTCTAAAAAATGTGAATGTAACATTTATTCCTCTATGGACCATGGTGGATCTCTATAATTGACAGGAAAGCATATAGATATCACTAGTACAAATTTTATGACCTAATACTATGAAGAAGATGACTTTTTCCTTGGTAATTAGAGAAAGCAATGTGCTAAAAAACTTAAAGTCCTATTCTATGTAGCATCTTTGTGTTGTCCAGCTTGTACACAAGGGAGCAATCATGGTCACATATCATGAGCAGAAAATACAGCTCACTGAGGACAACCTAATGTTTGGGAGGACACTGATAGAAGTGACTCAATAAATAATGTGTGTACTAGGAGTAGAACGGAGCTGAATTCTGCTTTATAAATCCTCCCTATTCTTAACATCTATGTCATACAACAACCACCAGTATAAGAGAGAGGTGACAATAGTACTCACACCACTTCGAGGCCCAAGTTCATGCAAACAGACAAAACTATCTTTTCTATGACTCTTTTTACATCATATCTGCCAAACATCCAGACCAGTTTTTTGACCCAATCACACAAAAGAAAATTCTCTGGATGTTGCTAGCAGGTAACAGTTATGTTTGTAAAGACTGTGTTAGACTAGTCAGTGATTTAGATTGATGGCAACACACCACAGTTTCAAAACACATAATGAGGAAGAAAAACGAACAAAACTATGCAATGGTAGCTCATGGGAAGTAATAGAAGCTGTAGGTTGGATATAAACCTGGATACCACTAAAAGTGATGTATAGTTTGCTGAAATATGCAGGAGGTACACATCTTACACTGACCAACTACCCTTCCCTCAAAATCTACTATACATAGAGGTTTACATAATGACAAAAGCCTCTTAATTTTTCTGAATCGCAGCTGGTAAAAAGAAAAAAATTTAAAAAGGGAAAGGGAAATGTAATAATCTGACCGAACAGAAATATTCCAATGACTTCCAACGGAAAAAATCATTGGAAAGTAGTTTTGGAAACACGACAGAGTGATACGAAGGGACTTCAGGCATATAGGCCATATCTACCATCTGTTAGATTTTCCAGTTTTACAGGGCTTGAAAAAGGCACTCGCCCACTTGCAGTAATGAGTGAGAAACAGTCTCTGAGGAGTACAGGCAGCAGAAGGGTGAACTTTACAAGACTCTGTCTACTTCCTTGAAATGCTCAGGGGCTACTGCTAAAGAAACAGATCAAGTCTGGGTTTCTGGAAGAGTCTACCCACCACTCGAAGTATGAATATCATGTTACTAGTAGAAAATGACTGTGCAAATAAGCCAACAGATGGAATTTAACTATGAAAACTCCTTATTCTGAAGCAGCTGGTCCAAGGCGATGTTAAAGACAGGACACTAGGATTGCTGGGTCAATACTTTGACTTATTATGGCAGTCACTTTTCTTCAAATCATTCAAAGACTTGTTAATATGACAGTCACAGCAGTAACTATGTTCATGTTCTGAGAAAGCCAGCAGCAAAGTTTTTCTAGAAACCTAGGGCCACAGGGTAAGCTGAATTCCTACATAGTCAAATAGTAATGGGCTAGAAGCACTTTTCTCTCACGTTTAAGCATGTAACAAACTCCTGCAGTGTTGGTCACACACCCTAGGCCACAATTTACCAACAAAATCATACCACTCAAAGACAGAAAATATATGTCCACCATTTGCTTCCCCAGCTAACTTTTATTCATACATTGACTAAACAGTGCCAAATTGAACTGTATACCTTCTCTATAATAATAGTATAGACAGGGAGGGAAAGTAGAGATGCCAAAAAGTTTGTCATAGAACTGGAAACCTGCAATATAGCACTAATTTTCTTTGAACTTTCCATCAAGGATCAGTTGATGGTCAGTTGGCTGAACTTAAAATATGCAAGCTGTACACTTCAAGTATTTATGATCTTTTCAGCCACAATGAGGCACATGGTTTGAACAGTGAATGTAACTAATCATTGGAAACTGGGATATGGAGCAGATTTTCCATCACATGAACTTCTTCTGTCAGTGTTTCCCCTGCCTCCTACTCAGTAAAAAAATGAGAGTTTACTGTAGAATAATGCTTCCAGTGACATTCTCTGGCTTATGTAAGGTCTTAGTGGTTATTTTTGTCTTGCAACCCATGCCTTGTCTTGCACGCTGAACTACTTGCTAGAGGGTATATTGAGGTTTACCAGGCTGTATATGTAGTACTGCTCATACCTTTATCTTCTTTCTTAAAGACAATTATTTCCTACAAAATATTGTAACTAAAAAGGACCTGTACACAGTCACTCTAGGAGGAATAAATGGAAATAGAATGGTTAGAAATTCACCAAAAAAGGCTAGTTTTATAAAACACCCCAAATTTTCATAAATAAGACGTTTAGAACAACATGTGAATTTTGACCTCTGCAAGATATGAACTTGTCACCATTGTCAGTACATTGTTCCTATTGAAGAGACATGAGAATTTATGCAAAGCCACCAGATGGTCCTGTAATCAGAAATACTGTCATTTTCTGTCAATCTTCACTTGAAGTGTTTTATTCCCTCTTCTTCTGATTGTCCTTCCCATTCTTAAAAATAACCAGCATGTGATGTCATAAATCTGAATTAATTTCTGTCCTCTGCAATTTAAATGGCTGAACCACTCTTGTATACTGGTTACGCAAAGTCACTCCTTTCTGAACCTGCCAACTCTCAGCCTTATGCAATTATCTGTTACGAAGACAGACACACCTATACACACAGCCAATTTTACTGTAGAGAGACTAATATATCTGGATCATTAAAATATTTTTCAGTCAGTATATTCATAACTATAACTAAATTTGTGCATTAAATTACATTGGGTTGTTCCAGAAAGCAGCCTAGTAGTTTTCATGACAGACAGAAATAAAAGGCAATGAAATTATGCTGATTTTTAAACATAATTTTCCAGTAGTTTAAGAAGAATAAGTTTTTCATTTTAAAAAGCCAGCAGGATCAGCAGGCAACTAAGTTCTGTTTTAGTTGAAAATCAGTGGGAGGGAATATAAAGCCATATTTTTTTTTCCTAAACGGAACTGGAGCAGCAGCAAAGCTAAAGCTGTAATCAGCCAAGATTTTTTTTAACATATTGCAAAAAAGGTACTTCTTAAAAATCCATAGCGCCCCAGTGCAACATTACAAAGCACATTTGCTTCAAGTAGTTATTCTTGTAGTAGAAAGTAAAAAGAAATAAATATCTCAGGGAAGGTAGGAGAGGGGATTGTTATAGCCATTTATAAGTGTAATTCAGGTTATTCATTTATATTTTCAAAACTCTCAATAGCCAACTACCTTATGCTGCACCCCTCCCAAAATTTAAATTTTAAAAAATGCCCCTCTGATGAGAGGTAAATACTCACCAGCCTAATGTCAGGAAAACAAACCAAACATCCTTCCAGCTCTCAGCTCAGCCTTTCTTAGTAGAGTGGAAATAGTGAAGTGGGTTTTTCAGCATGTTGCAAAGGTTAAAAAATCAGATCAATGGTAAACCAACTGTAAGAGAGAGCTCTGGAGAAATCATTACTAAAGATTGTCCTGCTAACCTCCCTTCTACAAATGTCTCCATTGAGTTTGCTGTGCTTTGAATCATGCCCAAAGTGATTTGTTGCCCACTGCTCTGTCAGCTGAAGAGAGAAAATCTCTCAAATAGACAAATCCTGGGCCACTAAGGCTCTGAGGACTAATGCCAGTAAAGTGAACTAGCCAGAAATTTTCTGTCTGCCAGGACACAACCACTGAAAAGGCATGTTTAAGCAGCTACCAGAATTCTGCACTGAACATTTGGCTCATTTTCCAACTGGTGTGTAAGGCCTATATAACATTCTCTTTTACAGGAATTAAGAGCTATACTAGCTGGTACAAGCAACAAAAAATGGGAAAGGATGGTTGGCTTAGAGTAAAACTACAGGCATTGCAGTTCGCTAGGCTGTATTGCCTTCCAAAGGAGCAGGTTTTGGATATGCTGGTGGAAAGGTGAACAACCCTGCAATGACACTAATGAAAACATCTTATCAAAATATTTCTTTGCCCCTTCCTATCATAAAGATGTTTAAAGTAAAATTTTATATATAAAACATCAATATAAGGGGAGAATTACATAGAGTTTGGAATCACATAACAAACCGACAGATATTTTTCTAAAAAATACGTTGGACTGCAACAAATTGTAGGCTGAAGCCACTTCCTAAGAGCTCTAGGAAGAGGTGGTGCAAGAAAAATTAGACATTTAATATTTCAGTGGCAAAATTAAAGTGCTACAAATTTCAAATATTAGTAGGACGTTAAGTTGCAAGGTAATGACCAGTTCTTTAAAGCTCTTGAAAAATTTCCTTGAAAACCTATTGATAAGGTTTAAGTTTGGATTATATTACATGTTGTTTAGAGCACTCTCCGTGGTACAAAAGGTGGATGATTCCTGAAAGATGCTTAATTTATACACAGTGGTATTTTCATCCATGGTACCAACACACTAAATGGTTGATAAATTAACCTTCATTCCACCATCAGCATCACCATGCCATCACTGGTCATATTCTGATCAAGACGAAAATTTTCCTCTCTCTGACCACTTCTTCTGATAAACTAATCCGTTTGCTCGTAAAACGAGCACATGTCAAATCTGAGAATCTCTCTGACCCAGATTACGTATTTCCGCTCAACTCCATTTTACATGTAGATTGGTATCCAACAGTGTGACTATACTTTTGCTCTGTTTCCAAATCTGTCTTTAGAAAAAAATGACCTGTTTTTTTCAGAACACCACCCATAAATTTTGTTACACAATTTCTTTTATAGGAAAGGCAAGACTATCAAAGGTTTTGTTGTTAGGTTTCATTCACAGAGTGGTCAAGAAAAAGAGATAACCTCCAGATTTGATATTTAATCGACTGCAGCTGTTCTATAGTACGGGGAATAATTGGCATGTAAAAGAGCATTAAACTATGGGCACTCTGATTCCCTCACCCTGACAATAACATTTCACATCATTAAGGTGGAAGAATGACCTGCATGGCTGACCAAACCAAGCCTCAGGTCACTTCAATAATTAAAAAGATAGGTAAGATCAATAATAGTAAATGGTAGCACTTTACAGCACAATAACTGGTTACATGTAGTACAACTGGCAGTAACAACCTCATATTTATTAAGGCTGGGTGAAATTAGGAAAAGAAAAAACAGTGAAGTGCAATTGCACACATTTGTTTTCCAGTCATCAATATTTAGCTTGTTATGGAATTTCAGTGACTCATTGATTGAATATGTATATGTGTTATCAGTACACAAATTTTATTTAAGCATTGATCTTTCAGTCAAAAACCCCATTTCCCATCTCCTCGAGAATTTCTGACTTGTCAGGGCCAGGAAAGAAATGCCACAACATACGATATAGAATCTGCTCCATTCCACACACGTGTAGGTGATCATACAGACATCCCTTCAGGCAATATACTGCTAGGATCTCCAAAAGCCAGATGAGGTTCTAGTATTCAAGAAGCAACAGCATGCATGACTCTGTTTATTGGGGTTTTTTTGGGGGGGTTGGAAATAAGATTTAAAACATAAAATTTTTTCAGACTATGAAAGCATTGCACTTCTATTTGCTGTGGACTGCTTCTCCACTTGAAGTGTCATGCAGTAGCCGGATCATTGACACGGTGCTATACTGATGTAAAACTTAAAAAAATCAAGTGATTCTTCTCAGTTATGCAAAAATGAAGTCATCCTAATGGGATGGAGGAAGGACCTCCTTCACCACATAATTGTGTTTTAAAATAAATCCAAATTTAAAGTCTCTTGAGGAATCATTTTTAATCTTAAAACTAGATTTCTAAGAAATAAAAAAAAAAGTCCTATTTTGAGAATGTTTATTATGTACATGCATCAAACTAGAAATGCTGATTTTACGTTTCCAAAAGCCAGCTTTCCTAGGCATACATCCACTGGCTACGTGCATCATTTTGTTTGCACCATTTGGCATAGACTCCAATATTGCGACCACTCTGATTTTTACCAGCCGAATCTCTTCTTCCATGTTTGTAGAGGGCAGTTTAGTAGGCAGGGCCAGGAAACTAGAGTCAGTGGGACACCCAGAAACCTGCTTGTCCTGGGGGAAGATTTCCACCTTTTACCTTGTTTTCAGAGCCTGTGTTTAACCTGTTGAAGTTGTCATGACAATAACCTTTTGCCATCAATTTAAACTGGGTTTTAAGTTCCTTGTTGTTGAGAAAAAAAAAAAGTCATTGTAGGCCTGTAAATGATACCCCTCAAACGTTAGCCTTTGTTGGCTGACAGACCTCTTGAAACACAGTACACAGCAAAACTGCATCAAGATTAGAGTGCCTAACCGGTGATAACTTTCAGTGTTATTATCTTAATAAACTTTCTGTACTTGATTAGCCTGGATAAAGAAGATATAGATCAGTCATGATAGCTGGAAAACTACAGATAAGCTGGTCATCCTTTCAAGATAAAAATGCCCATCTGTTCTAAGATTGTAATCAAGAACCTTGTGCTGATATTTAGTCTATTCCTACATGGCCTCTAGCTAATTAAATACTAAGATGAAATCCATTGTTAATGCTTTCTCTTTTCATTTAACTCACTTCATTGTATCTAGTCTGTGCGTTTTTAAAGATCACAGCAGTCTAAAAAACCTTATGGAAGGTTATAAAAGCCGCTTATACCTAGTTGTCTCATACAATTGAAGGGTTCAGAAGCAACAGGGTTTATAACTCTCTGCTCTCCAGTGACAGCAAGAAATGCGGCTGTACTGCAAATCCAAATTCATGTATTTCCATATTTCAGGGGGCTGTAGCTAACGTACAAATTGCCATCTTTTGGGTGTTGGAGTATGGGGGAGAGATTTGTTTGGGTTTGTTTGGTTTGGTTTGGTTTGATTTTGGTGTTGTGGATTTTTTTTTCCCAACACTTCTCTTAATATTCCCATTGTAGGTTCTTTTCTGTTTTCTTTTAGAAGTTTAGGGGCTGCAGCTTTTGCTTGTTTATTCACAAAGTTGAGAGAGATTACCAACTCATTTTTCATCCAGAAGCGTGAATGAGTAAGAATTAGGACTGAAAAGGATTAGGTGTGAAGAAGATTCTCTGCCAACCTTCTCTACTTTGCAGTGATATTTGAATGGATTATGGAAAAACAGTAACCTTTCCGCATTAGGTTTGCTTGTAGTACTGCTGTAGTATTGCTTCTCCTCAGTTCTTCCATCATTGACTTGCTTCTGACTATGTCTAGAGATATAACTTTTTTCCCTTCTAATTTTCTCGAATACAAACTTTCTTGATTATCTGAAGTGACCTCTCAATTTGCAGCACACAAAACTGCAGTCTATTTGCCTCTATCTGATCAACTAGAATCTGTTATGCTTTGAACTCAGAAATATTGTGAGGTCTACCTTTATAATATCAACTCTTATGAAAGTATCTTCTTATAGTCTTTATTCATACAAGTGTTCTATGTTGACTGTTTAATCATACATTAACAAACTACATCCAGACTACTTTTTTAACCTTAAAACATTTTGTCTGTAAGTGTTCTGGTTTTGGTTGGGATAGAGTTTATTCTGTTCAGAGTATCTACTATGAGACTATGTTTTGATTTGCGCTAAGAATGTTGATAACACACTAATGTGTTTAGTTGTTGCTAAGCAATGTTTATATTAAGTCAAGGACTTTTTCAGTTTCTCACACTGCAACTGTGCTCCCAGCTTCTTCCTGACAAAAGACTCGGAGGAGACACAGCCAGGACAGCTGACCCAAACTGACCAAAGGGATATTTCATGTCATAAGACATCATGGTCAGTATATAACCTGGGGGGAGTTGACCAGGGGGTTTCGTTCTTTGGGCTGTCAGGTGTGTCAGATGCAGGCTCACTCTCTCTGGCTCTCACTGCTTGAGTACTAGCTGGGTGTTGGTCGATGAGTAGTGAGTGGTTGTATCACTATTTTTTTTCCTCTATTATTTACATTACATAATAGTAGTAGTAGTATTTTCATTACATATTAGAAGTACTATTATTAGTATTGTATTATTATTATTATATTTTATTTCTTTTCAATTATTAAACTGTTCTTTTCTCAACCCATTAGTTTTCTTACCCTTTCCTCCAATTTTCTTCCTCATTCCACTGAGGGAGAGGGGAAGCGAGTAAGCAACAGTGTGTTCTTAGTTACTGACTGGGGTTAAACCACGACAACAAGTCATTTCCATGTTCCAATAAACAGATTAAACCCCCATTTTTCTGCAGGAGAAAACTAAAATAAAATACTGTATTTTTTATATTGTTTATGTTTTTTACTTGCCTTACCACTGCTAACTCTGCTATTAATACTGCTGTCTTCCACTGGAATTTTATTATCCTGTGTTTTGTTCTACCTCCCATTTCTGGGTTATCAACTGAGTTTGCTGTGTGATGGTTTTGACAAAGCTATCTTGAGTGATCAAGGACCCCTGGCATTGCAATGTTCTGCCACTTCTAACCTCTCTGTTTTGACCAAAAATGTCCTGCCTTCAAAATATATTCCATTAATTTATTTCATCACAATTACATTAGCAACTTCACTGTTCGCTAGGTTTATTCCAACCACTATTGTCATCATAAACAAATTTCATATCCATTTAGCACCCACACATTACAGTTGTTTATCAGATCATACTTTCAAACAGCTGTCTCTACCATGTATTCCAACTTAACTTCTAGCTGTGCTTCTCTACACTGTTTCTCTGTCTTTCTTTTTTCCAGTTTCCGTGGCCCTTCTTTATCTTAGCTCCTGCTATGCCAGGTGTCCTCTCCACATTAGTTCCAGACCTTCCAGGCATACATGTTTCTGCGTCCCCATCTTCCACTGGGGAGAAAAAAAAAAAAAAAAAGCGATTTCCATGCAAGACTTTGTACCCTATTTTATCTTAGCCCTACAGGCAAGCAGACTTCTAACATAGCTTTAGGAGCTTCTTGTATGCACCTTCTCTCTAGAACTTCTCCTGCTTCCTCAGCGGTGAACCCAAGCCCAAGATAAGCATGCTTCCTTTTTTCCTATCCTAATTTCCCCCACTGCATTTTTTCTTTCATGCCTCTTTTCTTCTTGTACCAATTTTTCTTGCAATTTTAATCCACTGTCTCAAGTCCACCAACAAATTTCACACAACACTTCAGATTAATTCATTAGCATCTGTCCAAGCATACTAACATAAATTCATCTTAAAACATCAGAACTTTCTATACTATAAAAATCTGAGTAATTTCTGAGTTCTAACACACCAGTGATTATCACACTGTTTATGAGGTGTATCTTGACAGAAAAAAAAAAAAAAAGAATGAAGCAATGACTGTATATTGTTGCAAAGTACTGGTTTGGTAGAGCTAGATTTTATAAGTGTCAGGAAATATACACAGAAACTGGAAACCCAGGCAGAAAACAGTAGTATTTCAAGTACCTAAAGGTGATGAGCAAATTTTTCTACTGTGTCCAGATGCCACTGAGCAGCTTAGTTTATTTCAAGCAATGGGTGTTAGGTCTGATATCAGAGCACTGAAGACAAATGGGACACGCTCTTTCTATTCCTCTGTATTTTCAATCCTTCCACTGTTACTCTGGAATCAGTATAGAATTATCCCTCAATATACTTTTTTTCTGCAAGGGTCAAAGGCTATCCCTTCTTTCCTAAACACGCTTACATACAGCTCTTTTCCATTGCCTGACAAAAGCCATCACTGGCATCAGTGCCAAGCATTTTTGAGTAATCCTGCCTGCAGATACCCAATGCACAAATTCATATTTCTGCGTTTTATAAACACTGCTTCAGCTACACCATCCGAGCATAAGAAATCAGTTCAATATAAAAGTGGGTGTTGTTCAGTTGAACATACATTCACCAAATCTTTTCAAGATTAGATTTAATTTCATCTCTACTTTTCTAATGATTTTCATGAGGAGGAAAGTGGATGGAGGGAATACAGAGTGTGAACAAATTGTTCTTAACCTACAATTAAGATCCCCAGGAAAAAAATAAGCTGTCCTATGTAACTCAATATTTTCTTCCCACAAATAAATTCAAATGCACTGGAAAGATGCAGATGACAGGCCACTCTCATTCATCTTAAGGTGTCAGGCCATCCAACTAAAAAACTTTTATCTCATCAACAGCCTCTGTCACTCCTTGAATGGCTTAGTCTGATTTAGCTTTGAACACAGACTTGGGTGGTTTTTGTTTGCTTGAGGTTTTTTTGTGACAGCTTACTCTCTCAGTGTGAGGGTAGCTTCTAGAGAATACTATCTTGTTGCAGTCCTCATAACTACATTTTATTTGTAAAGTAATTCTGAGTACTTAAAGTACAGATAAGAAGCATTATTCCAGAAAAGGAGTGAATATGCTGATACTATTATTTCTCCCACATAAGTTTAATTCTGCAATGCTAGAGTTTAGTATGATCTGGCTGTCCAGGGTGTGAGAGAGAGGAGTAATTTATCCTACTGTAAGGAGATATCTGCAGAGATTGGTTAAATGAATCACTTTTTGCGGCTAACACAGGCTCTCCACTGACATAGGAGAGTCCAGAAGCTATCTAACTTTTCACTGCTACTGTATCTCTTGAAGTATAGCTCACCTTATGCATGCACATCTGTTCTAAGACTGTTTCACTTGTCCTGAAACCTCATTCTGTCTATCCAAACACAGCTTCCAAGAATCTTTTTCTGCAAATAGCTTCTAGATAGAAATAATAGGGAAAAGAACAAACACTCTGACTGCTAGCAGCAGCGTATCTCTCAAAAGCTATTTGCATATACAAATTAACGGTGCAAACATTTCTTTCAAGACTTGCACACTAAGAAAAAGAACATTATTATTCTTGTTGAAAGATGGTGCTGCAGGTTAATACTTTCCATATCCATACATGTTAGTTTTCATTCATGTGGTACAGAATTGTTATGTTCAATAATGGGCTGAGTAAGGGGCACTGCAAAACTGTGCTGCTCCTTAGAGACATCAGTCTGGACCCAGGGCACCAGGAGGACACATCACCTGAATGACCTGATGCTGTGAAGAGTCCTGCAAAACGTGGGTGGTCCTCTGAGGGTATTCCCATTTACTGCAGGCCATGTGGAGGGAACCTCACAACAGAAAGTATGGAATGTGGCCCTTTTTAGGATTTAGAAAAGAAACAGTTTAGCTTTAAATGTTGAAAAAGTAAAATCTTTAATGAGAAAAAAGGAATAATGCTGTAGGAATGGGACTTATAAGGCACAGAGGCACTCAAAGAGTATAGGACTGAATGAGGTGTCAGGCCTGGTATTACTGAGAGACTGTAGAGGGCAGGCAGAGAGATATGACAATTGACAAGTCTAAGCCATAAGGGTGTTTTTTAGATACCAGAATGCAGGAGCTAATCAAAGTTTGTTTCATTCCAGGGTAGGATTCAGCCCTGCCTAGTCTATTGTGCTACAGCTGTCAGTGCCCATCTCTAAGATGATTAAGTTGTTTTAAAATATAATTTTAATCATTGTGCATTTTTTCTTTTTGTGTGTGTCAAAAGGCAAAATTCCTTCCTGACCATTGCTGGTACTATAATCAGCTTATGTCCTGGAATGTGTGATTTGATTATCCTTATTATCTTGGCTTTCATAGCTATAAAAATGTTATTAGTGATCATAAAATATCTGCCCCTTTTTACTCAAGTCAAATTATTTTACTTGGCTACCTCCTGTGGCAATGTACTCAGCAGGTCAAATATATATTGCATATCTGAGCTTGTACAGAACTTTATGGTCCACAAATGAGGTTTAAAATTTTACAAATCTTATGAGAGCAAGGCTTCCCAGTGATTTGATAAGTACTTCCTGCTCACTTGAGGATGATAAGGGTAGTGCAAAGATGCTTCATGATGTTATATTTATTTCACTGTGAGTTTTAGGTGAATCCTTGAGATACTGAGGTCATATATTTATTTAAGCTATTGGAGAGTAAGACAAAAAAATTAGGTTACCCTGAAGCGACTTTAATATTGTTCTTCATTTTCCAAGCATGTAGCTATAAAGACAGGTTATAGTTGTAGGCAAACATCAGCCTTCACACCCTGTGGGGTGAGCTCAGTGACTTGAGACATTTTGGGTGTCAGACTAGACACCCCAAACCTGACTTTCACAAGAATTTGCAGCCCCTCCTGACTTTCTAGATATTTCTGCCAAGCCACAAGGACTGCCTCCCATTTTCTCTTGACTGAGAAAAAGTTAAAATCTGGCAGAGGAACAGTAATATTAAAACTGACTTATATAGGGACTGACTCCAGAGAAGCCCAGGACTTGGCTGAGGCTGTGCAGGGGCTGGCGGGGAAGGGTTAAACATGGTGACAGAGGAGAATTAATGGTCAGTGTCAGAAACAGCAAAACAGCATCTGAGAGGCCAATACCCCACTGGGCATAAACTTGACCTCAAACCGACCCGCGGCTGCCAGGCAGCCTGAAGAGCCACGGCCAGGTCGGAGGCGAAGCTGGGCGACCCTGGGGCGCCGAGCTGCTGTGACGGTGACCTCCGGCTATGATTTATTGACTGGCGTCTCTGCATGCTTGACTAGGGCTCTGGTCACCAGTGAAAGATGTATTGATTATACATTAGTCTGCGAGGACGGGCTGGCATCGCCAGCTCTGGAGAAACGCAGACCAACTCTCACATGTTATTAGGTTTGGCATAATTCTAAGAGGACACATAAGATGGTTTTATTTTACCTGGCAGCCATGACATTCACTGATATAAAGGATATAATCACAGAAACTGAGCAAGATATTAATGTGGAATTTTGTACAATAACTCTGGGAGCTCCAGGCTGGAAATATATACACTGTTTTCTAACATGTCACCATTTAATTTAGCATCCAAAACACTCTATCCATGCATATTTTCTCAATTTCTGTCCACTGAAACTCTGAAAAAAGGGCATTAAAAATTTCTGGATACAGTGACTAAAAACATCAGAAGGGAATATGATTCTTTAACTGCTTAGTTAACTTTGCTTTCTGTTTATAAAATTGAAGAGTTTTTTAAAAAAAAAGACACACAGAGAAAGATAGTTTAAGATAGTTTAATTATCCTTGTTCTGTAATGTTTATTGTGACTCTGCCTTATTTACATATTTGCCTTCAATTGTAAAGTCATCAGTAAAAAAAAAACGACACACAGAGAAAGATAGTTTAATTATCCTTGTTCTGTAATGTTTATTGTGACTCTGCCTTATTTACATATTTGCCTTCAATTGTAAAGTCATCAGTTAAAAAAGACTTGTTAAGCATCTACAAAATTGAATGTGGGTGAATGTTAACAATGACAGTCTTCTGCATACTTGCTGTGTTCCAGAAAAAATGTAGGTTTAGAAATAAAATATATGATCTGTGTTTCAAATCACAACTCCCCTAGCATCAATTTAGGTCTTAATATCAGCCTGAACTCCTCCATGATTTCAGAGAAACACCATTTAGGTGAAAAATCATTTAAAAAATTGCTATCATTATTTGAGAATAGCAATAAACATCACTCACGCTGTTTACTTTATCACTCAGTTCTCAGCGTGGTTTGTCAGTGCTGGCCAAGGCAACAAAAACATTTAGTTAAAGAAAGAGTAAAGTCAATTTTTGAAGCTTTGTTAATGGAAGCAAACAGCACAGATGCTTGTTCAGCTTCTGATCAGGGCTGGCCAAACCGTGGCTCTTGCTCTGCACCCATTCCTGAGCTGTTGCGGTTCATTCCCCCATGATGGGCATAATCATGTGCCTCTATAACACCTCATTTGGCAACCTGGTTCTCCAGCGGAGACAGGGACAGTGCCCACCGGGACCACTGGAGCCAACATGTCTGAAAATTTGCTGTGTGCTCTGCCTCACCTTACCCTAAAATACTTCTCACTTCAGAGCTGGTCCCTAGGCTTCCCAAATCAGGAGGAATAGGAATGATTTTCAGCCATACCAGAACTGAAGCCAGTATTAGCCAGGCTCAGATTAGGCCCCCCCTCCCCCAAAGTAAAGATCCTTACAGAGCACAGACTGAACACAAGTATCTTTTTTTCTTTTTCTTTTTTCTCCTATTTCTCAAGTTATAGGATAAGCAGAAAACCCTTGAAGGAGGGCAGAAAACCAACCGGTTTTATTTAAATAGTCTGATCTGATTCTGCCCTATTTCCTTTCTAGTGATTTAGTGCAAACAGTGAGTAAAGGACCAGTATTGCAGAAAGTTTGAATTATAGCTAATTGTGTTAAGTTAATTTTGGTCTTATTGAGCCTGTAGCACTTTATTGATTGTAAACAGAGTAAATTTAAAAGCCAAACCATAAAAGCCTCAAGTCTACAGAAAGAAACATGATATGTATGCTTACTAGCAGCATATCACTCATTCTAATTAAAATAAAAATACTGTGCTAATAGCACGGGGGCCTGAAAAGGTGTTGTTCAGAGATGGTGAGATGTTTGCTTTTGACTGAATAACACATCTGAACCACATCATCAGCAAATGTTAAGACAAATCTGGATTTGCTGGAAGGAACTTTCAGTTGTGGCTTGTAAGTATCTGAGCCGTGATAACACAAGCCTGAGGAAAGACTCCTCACAACATGTTCCTTCTCAGTGCAGGAGTTAATACTGCACTACAGCTTGCTCTTCAGTGAGAAATCCTATGATTGACTCAAATTTCCTACACACTGCAAGGCAGCAATTCACTTAAAGGTTAATATTTATGAAAAAAAAAAATTTTGGTTTGTGCACTTAAGACAGAACACGAGCACAAAAAGAAGACAACATTCCTCATCTTCATTATGACAATAGTTATTGTAGACTCTAATTTTGCAGGAACACATAATTTTCAGCGTGTAACCCAAGCAGCACTGAGTCTGATAGTATACAGTACTCAGAAATGACAGTCATGACTGAGGATGAGCAAATCAGACTCAGACTGCAGCAGATAAACTGCTCTAATGCACAGCAGGATGATTCAAGATCTATTGATAAAATTTCATATTTTATATTGTGTAACACTACTAAAACGAAAGCAAGAATCACTTTCCCTGGTGCACACAAAAACATTTATTCTTCTGAAACAGACATATAAAGGTGTTGTCAACCACTTCATGTTAGGGTGTTACATAGCCCATAAGTGGATAATACATCTAAATTTCAAAAATAATATTATTGTCTGAGACATTCTTTTTTTAATTAAAAAAAAAGGAGCTACAGCATGCAAAGAAAAAGGGCTTATGTGAAGAAGGAAACTGGCAATGTATTTTGTATAACATCCGGTATGCACTAAACATTTGTTTCATTCCTGTGTTGCAATATATCACCTTGCTTCAGACAAACGGCACCAAAAAAACCTCATCTACCAAGGGAAAAGTTCTTTTTCTAAGGCAACAGAAAAGTTCCTCCTCTGAGGTACAAGGCCTTTGTACCACACACACAGCAACAACATACCTAGGCCATTTTTCTTGTTGGTGGGAGGATGGAACATATTTGTGAAAGCTTGCGCTGAAGCAAAACATATTGAAATGATACTGTAATGATCAAGCTAACAGCACCACAGAACTCAAATTTCAATGTAAGTTTCCCCTTGTAAAAATAGGAAACACATACGAAAGGAATAATATAAATGAGCACCTCCCCCCAGCCTCCGAAAAGTGGATAGACTGCAGCAAGCAATGACAAACCAAGCTGATGTCTACCCCTCACTTCTACTGGAGCTCTAAAATAAGACAAACAATTATATCCAAATTTCTTCATATGAATCAAAAATCTTGCTAAAAATTACAAACAAACACAGGGCAACAGAGAAGTACTGGCTTCAGTGTTCATACTGCTACACTGATAGGCATGCAGTCTAACCCTGCACAACAGTGGGATACCCTGGGTAACATCATCTGTCGTGCCTTTCATGGGACAGACACATGCAGGGTACCCATTTGAACATAAAAACACCCCACTCTGTCTACAACTTGACCAACCCCAGCAAGCCAGTCTGAGCTCAATAAAAGTGAGGAGAAGATGTCTAGGGAGCTTTGCATGTCCAACAGCCGGATGCACTGATCTGAAAATTAAATTCCAAGTAGAATTCAAGCAAAGTATGACCCCGCTGCTTCGAGTTGGCCAGCAGACGTTTGAACTGGATCAGAGATCAGTTTGGGTCCTTCTGCTGTTCACATTTTTTAAAAAAGAAAACTGTGTGAGGCCTTAGATATCAACAAACTTAGTCCACGCGTTTAACATGGTTACTCTGCGATGTCTCTCACACTAGGTCATAGCGTATGGCATTTAGTCACAAATGGCCATAATTAAATACTTATCATCATGCACTATATAATAATGTATTTGCACCTTTTATGATGAGCATAGTTCTCTGGGCAACCTCTGGAACAGGTTGCCCAGAGAAGTTGTGGATGCCCCCTCCCTGGACGTGTTCAAGACCATGTTGGATGGGACTTTGAGTAACCAGATCTAGAGAAATATGTCCCTGGCCAGGGTAGGGGGGTTGGACTATGTAACATTTTAAGGTCCCTTTGAACATAAACCATTCTGTGATTCTATGACTCTAAGTTATACACTTATCCCAAGAATGAAATGTCCTACATGCCACAGCTTATATCCACATTGCTACTTCCTCACAAAGTGATTTTAAGAATAGTATATAAATACAAATTATTCAGAAAGTTTTCATTACTCTGTATCTATAAATTTGATCATAATATTGTCGAATTTCTAATTAAGTTTCTAGCCACAGGTAAAATAGAAACTCTGAGAGACAGAGAGACTTTGGAGAATGAATAGGTGAATTATGTTCACAGAGGACAGAGGTATACTGCCAAGCATACTGCTTTTGGGAATGCTGAGGGAACAGCAGTCAGGAGCATTTTCAAACAAGACCATCCTCTCCATGGTACCAGAATGCTAAAAGTGAAATGAATTCAAGGGCGGGGTGGGGTAGAAAGCAAGGAAAAAGACATAAAATCTGCATGACAAACAACTACACAGTGTAATAAAATTTCTATTTGCAGGTTACAAAGCTAAAACTTTCTGTTAGAGTGCAACTGGAGCCCTGTATTTAACTCTTTCAGTGAGTAAGTGCTGTTCACATAGTTTAAATTATAAATGTCACTAGCTAACCTGAAGTGTTGCTGTAAATCAAACCTGCACTGTATAAAAACTGTTATTTGTGTCCTAATGGGTCAAACAGAAGAGATGCCCTCTCCAAAAGAGCTGGATACCAGATTCCCCTTTCATTGATCGAGGTTTCAACTCTGGGTGCTTGAGTTTATGACAAAAGAGTTCACAACACGGCTGGCAGGAAGTCGATAGTTTGATAGATACCCTTTGCAGTTGGTCCTGTCTCTAGCACTTTAACCACGCTTTCACTCTGACAGTTATTACTGCTGCAATAAATTCTTCAGTAAAACAAATAGGCTCTCTGAAAATGTATTAGCCCAGGCACACTATTTTACTTAATATAACTGCAAGTCTTAAACAGGTAACTACCACAGTAAATAGACCAATATATTTAGAAAGAATCATGTGTGTGTATGTGCATTTACAGTAAGTTACCTAAAGTTCCCTTCAGATCAGGTTGCAGAGTATTTATTAAACCTTCAGGTTATACTTTTAAAATTCACAAACTAACTGACAGTAGCAAAGGCTGTAAAAATCTATTTTATATAATGCTGTAAGAATTCTCCCACAGCTTCCAAAATTGCCTGGGTGAGTTCGCATCCTAAATTCTTACACTGACCACTAGACCATTTAGTGGTGTTGAAAAGCTGTACCCACTTTACTCATACTTGACCTTAATTGCTGCTTATCTTCCAAGAAATCTCAGTGCTATTGCCATTTCCTTATGGGATGCTTAAAAATTATTAGCAACAGGTTCTGACTGGATTGGGCAAGGAAAGTAATGATGTCCAGAAGGTTTCATTGAGGTCCATCAAAAGCAACAATCCACTCACTCTCCCCCTCCATAGGCCATATCTTTTAGGAGCCTTAATCCCAAAAGAAATTTCTGTAGATTTTAAATTCTAGGTTCTCATCAGCTGTATTGCATGGCTCAATCAAAATAATTTCTAAGCAAATCTGCAAAATTTTTGCATTTCCATCAATAATAATAGGCAAAATGAGAAAATGGAGTTTTCTTTATTGTGTTATTGGTATTTTTCTATGTTGTCAGGTTTCACTTTTTTACATGTGCATTCATTAGGAAATTTCATTTGACATAAGGACTAGATCGATATTAAAGCTAATTTATTAGCAGCTATCCAAATTCTCTCCACTTATCCCACTTTCAGCGAGAAACTGTCTACATACAGAAGCCTTCAGCGCTCCTTCCTACATCCAGAGACTTTATGTCACTTAGGCGGTATGTCTCGAGACATATATCCTTCAAGATTAAATGCATCCCTTCTGAGTGGCAGTTGCCACAATTGAAGTAAGCATTTACTGCTACTGCTCAGCCATGCAGCTAACTGCTCTGTAGCTGTCTGTGGCCTCTCGAGGTGTAGGACATTCATGGGGGAACACTGGTAATTTTGTTTTACCCTGCAGGCATGCAGTTTCTGGCTACATTGTGAGGAAATATCGTTGAGTCCATGCTGAGATTGCTGTGCCTGCTGCTCAGAGCTCTTATGAAAGGAACTAAAAGGATAAGAGCTCTCTTGACCTTTAAAGTCCACTTATTTGAGGTGATGGATCTCCCAGACATTTGGAAAAAAAAAAAAAAGTGAGCCCATTAGAAAACAAGAGAAGGTAGCCTGAAAATTGATCAAAATTCCATCTATTAGAAAAAAGACTAAATGTGTGTTTCAGCAAAAGTGAAAGTGGGTTGGCTAATAAAGTTCATTTCCACAACTTCAACAATAAAAGCTCTTAAGCATCTCCTATTTCTTCTATTTCTTCTTATTCTATTCCTGCCTGAAAGGTAAAAAAAAAAAAAAAAAGGCAAAAGTTGTATTCTTTTCTTCTTTGAAGCCCATTCTGTTTATCAAATTTGACCTGTCCCTCCTCCTGCCAAGGATCAAATCAGCCAAAACACTGGCTTTTGTAGTGTAAGCAAATGAAACTATGCAGAAAGAATAGATTCAGTCAAGCTCAGGTGTAATTCCTGGGATAATTTTTATAACCAGAAATCAAACCAAAATACTATCAGGGGAAAGAAGGGGGTGGCGAAAAAATGGGGAGGGGGGGCAAGACAGGGAGAGTAAGGGGCGGAAATTAACAAAACTCTCCATGTCCAGGATTCAGTATGGTAATTGGGCCCAGGTTGGGTAGATGGTTTCCTAAAACTGAGGTTAATTTCTTCAACACTGTCTCACAGAAACTTTTTTGTCATTCCCCCACACTCCACATCTGCTCAAGTACAAGCAAGATGTACCTTCTCCCATGCAGTTAACTCCTTATTTACCAAAATAGAAGAGTGTCTTCAGCCAGTGTACCATCTTACTACACACCATCAATCATGTGAATATACTGTCTGAGTTACTGAGGTATTTGCCAGTTTAACCACTCCTGCATTTTTGCCCTGACTCAAACCCTGAATTGATTTGTGGAAGGTTTTGAAGAAGCTGTGACAGTCAGAGGTTCTACAAGAATACAATGCAACACCTGGCAAATATCTTGTTGCTCTTGACAAAGATTCACAGTGAGGAACAAAAGTGATATGTCCTTAAAGGAAAAAGAAACAGCAAACTCGTATTTTAGTATATTGACCAAACAGAAGAAAATAACATCTGCCATAGTGGCATAGAAAGGTTTGCAACACTGATCTATTTCGTTTTTCTAACAGCAGCATTTTCAGTTACGGTATTTCACAACTGGAAGTTCATTTGGATGAACCAAGAAAGGATTCAGCTCTTTCCGTCTTGGCATGGGATAGTACAGGACTCAACAGAACCACAAAATACTTTTCCCCCTTTTGCGTTTACATAAATAACATTATTGTTTCCAATAGCCCATAATGCTTACACTGCCATTTATGCTCCAGACACAAAAGATGGAAGGCAGAATAGAACCCCCTATTAAAATAATAAACAGAGACGGAGATAACAAAGCATGAAGTGAATAACCATTCTGGGTAGGACCAAAGGCCTACTGTGCAGTGCAGCTCAGAGAGGAGCTGACTGTTTCATGGGCACAAGTCTTCTTCAGATCATCAGGGTCCTTCTCCCTGTGCCCAGCTCTGAATTTATCCAAAGGATTACAAACTGACACACAGCAGAATGTGGTTAAAAAAAAAAAAAAAAAAACCCCAAAAAAACCCAAACATCCAAGACATAGATCCCATAGATTCAAATTATAGATCCCACCAGAGGAGAAGAAAGAAGAAAAAAAGCCTGATGGTACTGAACTAGGAACAAGGGTCTTCCCTAGTAAAGCACAAGGTCAAGACTATAGTAGGTCCTCCAACACTGGTTATCCTCAAATTTGTGGCATAATCAGACAAAACTGGGACAATCTCCACCATTTTTAAGACAGTATTTATGAAGATTAAATTCCTGTGCAGCCCGTGATGCTGTCATCTGTTGTGAAAAAACGGGATCTAGAATCACCTCAAAACCATCATTTTTTATGGCAAGATAAGGAATGTGACTTTATCTGTAACAAAAAGGAAAGGGTGTCTGAACCAACCCACAACCTCAACTTGAAAAAAAAAAAAAATTAAAATCTGGTCATTACCAGATGGCTGAGGAAGATGAAGAGTAGGTCAAACAAGGATACATGATGCTTCCAGCTAATACTTTCCCAGACATCAAATGTTTTCAGTACGGTGACTTCCAGAACTGGATGTGGTTTCTACATATTCAGCAGTCTTCAAAGGATTTGTCTTTCATAAACTTGTCCAGTCTCCCTTGCATCCATCTCAACTTTTACCATTCAGGAAAAGAAACAGCAAACAAAGGACAACTGCTCCCGTGTCTAAGACTGGGACAAAGGAGATGTGAGTTTGACTTCAGATTCTTCCTTTGGTTTATCTGCAGTTTAGACACGGATATCCAAATTTCTCTCACCTATATAAGACTGCAGTAACCCTATGCATCGTAGAGAGGAAAAAGTACATCAAAACTGTCTTGGATCTTGAAGAAGATGAATACAGGCCATAGCCTACCACATAACTCTCAGAAGTAGTCCCATATGCTCTCCCCTGCCTCTTTACACTTATACTACCTATCAGACAAACATCTATAAAGGACTCAAATATTTCTTAACTCTGTCCTCTGCACTGAATCACTGTGCCAGAAAACTGTGATTCAGAGGGTTCAGAAAAAGTGACTGGGAGAGAAGAAAACCTCAGAAGAACTCTAAGTAAGGCCAAAAGGGGAATTTCCCAGTCCAGGTGAATAGCAATGACACATACCTCAGAGCACAGAGCAGACCATGTTATGGCAGTTCTGGAGATATTTCATCCACTCTCCAGTGCACCAATATGCTGTCCCACACTCTCCAAGGAAAAAGGCACTACTTGCTACCCTTGAACATACTAGACAGTGTGGACAACTGGAATGTGAGCTGAAGAGATGCAGCAATGAGACTGTGTGATTCACTTCACCACCAGTAAAAATGGAAGAGTAAGTCTGCAGTAACATTGCCACTGCTTAGCTTGTGTATTTAGTTGTATGATATGCCAAGACTTAGATACAGCTCTGTTTTTGCATGCTGATACAATAAGTTCCTTGGAAGGGTGTAGTCTGTGCAGGAGAAAGCAGGAGTAGTCTTGTGTTTCCAACTACCTGAATGCAAGATCTGCACTTTAGCCTATCATCTCTTTTGGACCAAATCCATCATTTGTTTTTATGTATACATTTTGCATGAAACAATGGATTCCTACTGTCTGTTGGGATTGCTAAAATATGACAAAAAGAAGATACTGCATCCAAGAGACTGGTAGCTGCAAAGCAATAGTGCTGGAAATTCAATCAAATCATATGAATGGATACATTCTTTACACAATGGCCATGGTTTCCTCAACTATCCAAAAAAACCCACTTCATAACACAGAGTAATACTTGGAATTGCCCTTTTTCAAAATAATTTCTTTGCTTAGCATATGAACTCAAGGCTGTTTCTGATGGATTCATTCTTGAGGACTTCATATACAGATTTAGCATTTTTCCTCATTCAATTCTATTTATTCATACATGCAGATTAATGTTGGAAGAAACCAAAAGAACAATTAGTGAAAAACTTTTCCTCTGTCACTAATACTTCCTCATGCTTTTTTTCTTGTCTTGTCCTTCTTGCAGAAGGCCCATGCTCCCCTCCATGCACTTGCCCAGCCTTTCCAGAAGGATCCAAACTTTGCTATTCACATGAAACCTCAGCTTAATAATTTTTCTTCTATTTCTATGGAGATTTCTATACCCAGCCACTTTCCTGCAGAAAACCGGACAAGCCACACTGGACACATATTTGCTGACATGTCGTTTCAATTAGACTAACCCAGAGCTGCACAGAAACAGGAAACCACGCTCAACCTCAAACCAATCCAGACACCGGAAACCAGGGGTAGACCGAAGAGAGCTGCAGCTTCATTAGCAACAGTCAGAGCAGCAAAAAGCAGTACTTGCAGAAGGACAACAGACCTTCTGTTGATATATGCAGTACTGAAAGTCATTACTTAAACCCATTAGTTATCCTTTCCACTTCGCTGTCTCAAGAGCTGTTTCAACTCACGCAGGTAGCACTAGCTGTCAGGGAGCTAAGAGAATGTCTTTAGTGAAGTCACACACAGTAACAATTTTACTGCAATGAAAGGACATGCAAACCTCTTCAGGTCCTCCTGGCAGTGCAGCCAGGACATTAGGGAGCTCAGTGTGGAAAAAACATATCCTGCCACTGAGGAATATACAGCTGTGGCTAGGCAGCTGTCTAGTAAACCAGAATGTCTCATACCTAAGTTAGCTTAAAAGTAGCGTATGTAGATATACTCTGAGAGATGAACAGAAACACTTGAGGGGAAATCTCTATCATTCTCACATAATCATTTCTAATGGGTTCTTCAATCCATAAACTAAATTTGGCATGGTAACATTTTAAGCTCGTTCATTTTTTTAAAATATTCAACTTTCAACCTAAGTAACCACCTCACTGAAAATCTTGCCAAAAATCACTCCACTGCTAAATCTATGCTGAATCAGCATTTTTAGGGAAAATAAATATATATATATGTAAATAAATTCTAACTACTGTTTCTGGTGGACTATATGTCTGGCAAGACTTTGTTGCAGCCTAAAAAGAACAGATGTCAGTGGTGATACCACAAGCAGCAGCGCACAGTTTTTAAGCATTGCTTAAGAAAAGCAAAAGCTGTGTGATGGAGTAATGTCATCATTAACAACATCCTTTCACTTGACAGTCTTCACACCCACTGCAAATGAGTGTGATTTATCAGAGATACTAGGAGTGGCACAGCACAGCTGCCCTGTCTCTGAGTTTGGACTTCGGGAGTCTGGTCCCCATTTGCCTTTCTAGCTATGCTGCTCTCAGAGATAAAAATCATCTATTCTGCTACTCACAAACATCCAGGCAAACAATAAACACTTTTTCTGTTCATAAACTGTTCTTTGCTTGCTGATAAGTGCTTTTAAGTAATGTGATACAACCTTGACACCCAAAAGAGAGAAGGATAGAGGAATATCCTCTTCTTGACTGGCAGCCATCAGTCCTGTGATACAATACACCTATGCAAGACACACCAAAAGGCACATGTATCTCCAAGAAGCCTCCACCATTCTGCAATAAAGATGACTCTGTCATTAGCAGCTATAGGGAGCTATAGCTGCACAGTAGGACCTGGATCCAGGCCTGATTCCACAGTTTGGATCAAGATCCAACAGGTACCAGAGATTAGAGGCCATTTACAAGGACCATATTTTTTCTGAGATGTGTAGTCAGACTGGCATCTAGTGGGATTTTGCAATGTGCCTAGGAGCCTAACTGGATTTCTGGCCACCTCCACCCCCCCTCAGCACCAATCGACAGTTTTTGGTGGCTAAAAACTTCCAGGCTGGCACGTGGTTTTGATTTGTAGTCAATCTTCTGCTAGCAGAGCAATGCAAATCTAAAGATTCAGTTCTTGTTTCTCTCTCGACTTTACTTGTTTTTTTATTTGGAAAAAAAGGCTGTTTTGCTCTTGGACAGAGCTAGGAGTGGCAGCTGAATGTGGTAAACAGGAGACAAATGCATCAGCTAACAAGGGTTTTTTTTTAGAAACTTCAAGTATCACTTGAAAGAAGATTTGGCACAACATGTTTTTATACAAGTACCACGTGTTGGATAGTTTGGTGTGAATATGTTCTCAGCAGACACAGAAAGTGACAATATATGCTTTACCTCTCATTTCACTGGGAAAGCAGCCCCCCAGATGACACGACAGCACTGATGTTGTTGATCATCTGACATGAGAATGATAATTTCCAGAAAGACTTTTATGGAGCTGACCTGTGTCAGAGAATGGCATTAAAGCCTATTGGCTATCACTGTTTCAATGCAGAGACTTAGCCTGCAGGTATATTAGGTTTATTGAGTTTAGGTAAAAATATTGAGTATTTTGATGATGGTTCATCTTCATATGCAAATCATACAGACAGGAGGAAACATAGATGTAACTAGAAGCACAGCTAGAAAAGAACATGGATATTGGGTGCATACACACGTAGCATCAATCTGCAGATTATTAATTTCTTCTAAGTCCTTTTTTCAGTTAAATATCAAGCAATTGCTAAGAGAGTCATCATAAGATTCTTATGTTGAGAAATAAAAGCAGTTAAATAGTTTTTATTTTATTTTTATTCATAACATTTTAAATTGCTTTTCATTAGGAAGAAGTTCATTCAATGGCGCTTTTTTTGTTGTTGTAAAGTATCAGTTTGTGTTTGCATCTCTTGATGTGGGATGTTATATTAAATTATTCATTTTTACAGAATGGAAATTAATTATTGTGTATGAAATCCCAAACACATATGGTCACAGTGCTGGTTAGATCTGCCTCCTGCTATGCTTTAGAGATTCAAATTTGGAGGTAGCATGTTATTTTCCATGCCAAGACCACCTATGGTTTTCAAGATATAAGTATCTGAAAATTAGCATTTTCACACTGAGCACTTGTTCCAGCTTTAGTATACATTGACGACTACCATCTTGTAACTACATGTACTAGAAAGGATGTTAGCAATCTATAAATGTAATTTAAGTTCTTCTGAAATTCACTGACTGAGTGCATTTTCTACATTTACCTTTAGCACTATGTAACATCAATCTCTTCTTTTGAAATCCCTCAGAATGTCTCTTGACTGATAGCAGTGATTGGCATTAATTAATTTCAAGGGTCAGTTGTGAATGATTGGTTTGTCATGGTCAAGGACTGAATTATATACGATCAGGAGAGCGTGCTGAAATGGTCAGTCATTCAGTGAAAATCAAAGAACATAAGTTCAGATGGAAAAGAACTCACAGCTCTGTTTATGAATGCAGCCAAGTCACTTTACATCTGAAATTAAGGGGTTTGAGTTATGAATCTACTCTTAAGGAAATGGCTCAGTCTGTAAGTGTATTTTTTGCTACAGAATGTATAAAGGAAAAATCTTATTTCTTTCTACAAATGTCAAGGAAAGTCCTACTCAAAAGATTCAGAAAATATATTATTTATGATCTATTTGTAAAAGAAAATCAGATTAATTCCTGTTATATAACAAAATTTTGTTTCTTAACTCTTCATTAATGCTTCTACATTATATACTATCAAAAATTTAGGAGAGAGATTCCAGACCAGCAACAAAAGACAGTGAACATTGTTGTGTTGGGTTTTTTTATGCTCGCCATTCCATTGATTCAATTTTGTATTCTGCTTTGTTTTCCCTGCAGTGTGTAACTAAAAGGAAAGTGAAAAGAAAATAATATACTTGAGGGAACAATACTTTTTTCCAAGAAAAGAGTCACTCATTTTTTTGTTAATGTACATATTGATAAAGACTATTGTTGAAAGTATTCTAATCAAACATATCATTGAAGGATCATTGCATGCAGCTTTTATAATAGTATAGTGCATATCTAAACTCATAAGTTGGCACCTAAAGGAACACATGGAGTAGCCATATTGGCTAATATCTTTGTAGATAAGTATTTAGAAACCTGCTAGATATTGATGACCAAAATGGTAACCAAATTTGCTCACCCTAATATCTGAATTGGTGGTGGTGTAGGCTAACAAGTATTGATCAACAACATAATTTTCTTTTTAATATATTTATACTTTTTTAATTTCATATATCTTACGAGTTTTCCAGACATAGAAACATAAAGCATTTATCAATCTATATAAGCACTTGACTCACCATCAGAGAGTATCCAACATATAGCGCAATACGTTTTAATGTACAACAATTATATAAAGACTATACACAAGACTAAAAACCAAATTGTGTAAATTTTAATCCTCTGCCACTATTTTACGTTCATATTTCTAAGAAAACTTAAAGCTAAGACATTGCAAAGAGTCGTCCAGTCAGTTGGAAGAGTATGTACTTCACTCTTTTTCCATTATAAATATGAAGGACAGCAGACTATGCACAATAAGATAGAAATTTTATTTTATAGGATGAAACTAAACCTTTGGGAAGACATGAAGATACTGACTGGATGGAATAGACTTTGGCTAGACATCCTGGCTAAGTATTTCAGGGCTTTCAGAGCAGTAGCCCATTGAACTGGAAAGGTCAATTTAAGTGAACAGGGACTTAACAGTAAACTAAGCTGTAATAGATAACATCTTTTTCCAACTAATCCATTGGAAAGAGGCAGAGTTGAATGTAGCTGTGTAGCAGGAACACATAAAGCATAGGTATGGACAGTCCCATTAAGTATTCTACTTGCCCTAATCATCCAAATTAGCACAGTCCACATCTCTAAGGATTCGTCAACAGGACTGTAAAAGCAGGATGAAAAAAGCTAGCTGATGAAAGAGAAATTATTTTCATCAAATACAACGTTCTGTCATACATGAGCATTCTAGCATATGAATGCTTATGGGATGAGGAGAAAGAGAAGAAAATCCAGTGTGAGTGTCCTGCTCAAAAACTAAGAGGCTACTTTGTATCTGATATGGGTCACCTAATCCATCAGGCAGATGGATCCACCGTATTGGCCAAGCATCACTGTCAGGAGACATAGCTGCTTTTGGCATTGCACTGTGATCATGTGAACTTTTCTGATGGCACATCCCAGGATCCAGGGCTCAGTCCTGCTGTTTCAGGTCCAAGGAACATATTATGGTGGAGCAAGGGCTGCAGCACCAGGCAACTTATAAGTAAGCACCAGAACCATCAACAAAAAGCAGCCCAGAGAAACAGGTCCTAAACATAAATATCTTAGGCCTGGCAAAGCCATCTTAAAAATTTTCTTTAGCTTCAAAAGGTTTTGAGGCCAGGATTTTATAAGTTTTTCGTGATCATGGAAGATGTGACTATGGACCTACTGATGAAAAATGAATTTTCAGAATCCATTACTAATACTGAACTCATCACTACTAGTACTCCTGATTTCATTCAAGCCTTATCAGTGCTTTCTTTCCAGTCTTAGATTACAAATTCAAGAGGATTCTAACATATAAATCTCACTAATCTTTATTTAAATTGACTTTGTTTAATGGTTTAATGGCAATTCTATCCTTCATCCTTGAAGAGAAAACTTTGAATAAGTGGTCTAAATGCAACCTGAGGGCTACAGCCATATTAGAAGAACACAAAATAAATAGTTTTCTTGTGCATCTTGCCTGTAAGAGAGTCCTACAAGTTTGGAACTTTTGGGGATAGTAATGCCAACATTAATTTGACACAGAAATTAGAAGAGTCCAGTGAAGTGCAAAATTTCAAAACATTTCACTCTCAAGAAGCTGTAAGAATGGGGCCTATGACAGTGAGTGGCACATCAGTGTTTTCAAGAATGTCACAGTACACGTATCTAGCATTGTTTGTAATAAAAAATTGTAAGTATGATAAATGCCAACTCTTCCCATCTGCTCCTCAAATCTAAGCAGATCCAATTTCTTAAAGGTGTTGAGCCAAAAGTGGACCTTCTGTATTTGTAAACTAAACTGGATATTAATGGATTTCATTTTATTAATTTACAGTTTTAAATTAGAATTTTTTTGTTTTAAAAACAAAGGGACCACTGTCATCAAAATAGTGTTGTAATACAGGTGCATTTCATAACACAGGTACATGGCTTTCATTAACAACAAAGATGGGAGTGGGTGTTATTTATGAATCCAACAGCACCTAGAGTCCCAGCCATGCTAGATTCTCAAACAGACTAGGATCTGTACAAATATAGTACTTCCAATCTGTGTATGGAATCCATGCCATCAATAATCCCACACAGTTAGAATATTCAGTAAATATCAAACTTTTGTTAAAGAATCAAAGATGGACAACAAAGCTAACAAATATGGAATGAAGAGAAGAATCAGGATTGCAAATCATCATGGTCATCAATAGTAAAGTGAAGAAAAGTTGAAATAAACAAGCAGTGTTTGTCCAAAGTAAAATTCATAGCAAAACCACCCTTACTTTCATAAAAGTTGGGATGTAATCCAGTGTTTATGAGATCACGTCATGCAATTTTATTCTTGATACCTCTTAAATACAATCCACAACAATTAAAACTGATGGTAAAGTCACTTCATGGACCAACAGTATCACAATACCTTTAATACCTTTTTTAGGCTAAAATATCCTTCCAATGTACAGAAATGCTTTCACTAGCTTCAGTGGGAGTCTGAAAGCAAGGAAAATCAATCAAAGCACAGGAATGTTAAAAGCTAGGCTTGCTAAACAGTTAAGAGTAAGTACTAAGGACTATGAGAAACCGTGGTGATGGACACATTAAAAATACCTGAGACAGAGAGACAGAAATAGGTTGATAGATGAATAACAGGGTCACATGGCATCAGTCCACAGGTGATGTGTTTTAGGAGACAGCTGGTGCCTGGAATCATGCAATATATTGTAATGCCTTTTTTTTTTTTTTTTTCAGGGAAGTTAGTGTATTTCCAAACATTGGTTGAAAGCAGAAACAGCGAGAGTGGGCCAACCTCCCACAGTCCATATCGGATGCATTGAGAGTAGGATTAAGTCTGATTGCCATGAACACTCATTTTGTCTATTAACATGTAAACTGATGGCAATATGCATAAACAAAAGTAGCTGTATGTCAGTCATTTTATCAGGTATTGCAACTTTATTAATTTGGTATGTATACAAGGACAGAAGTTCACCAAGGAGAGTACAATTCCTGCTAGGGTAGATGCATCTCTGATTTTTTTTTTATCTTTCTCAAGAGAAAATAACCCAGCTTTAGAGACTCACAATACTAGTCAAGCAGTTTAATAAAATAGCAAGCTCTGCAGGAAGAATGATCAGGCATCAGGTAGTGATAAAACTAATGATCAGGCAATGTAGGTAAGTGGAGAACTATCAGTACACAGCTGACACAAGTGTTGCAAAGCGCGTACTCATCCACTTTCACCCTATTTATTTAAAAAACTCTAATAGAGATGGTGCAGACCAGTGCCACCATATCAGCAAACTTAGGGGGTGACAGCCCATGTTGAAAAGTGAAATAACCTACAATTTGCTCTGTTAGTACTTTGTCAGACAAATAGAGAGCAGAGTGTGCAGGCAGTTTCTAATTCCAATACCAGCAGGTTATGGCTAGCAATCAGTCAGGAAAAGAGAAGGGTTGAGAGTCTACCTGCATTTACCCAGACTACCACGCTTCCAAGACAGGGGGAAATGAACTAGTAACAGCAGTTATTTGCCTCGACTTTTTTTCCTTCACTGTATCCTTATACTGATTGTGAGGTGTTGAATAGTCTGTTTATTAACAGGTTCAGTAAAACAAGGACTTCTAACATAATGGTCCAACATCAGTACATCGTAACACATTTTTACTAAGATTTTTAAATTATTACTACATTCTTCTTTCAGTGTGCTGTGCATCAAAATTTTTCTGGTTTTTTTGGTTTGGTTTTTTTTTTTTTTTTTTAGTTAATCAAGACTGATTGACTTTCATTTTCTGATTAGGAGAGTTTTAAAAGTTAGACAAGAGGAGCTGTTATTTTAAAACCTTCATAGCCAAACTATTCTATAACCTTAAAATGAGGAATCTCTCTTGCAAGTCTTAAAGGGACCATATCTTCTCTACATTCTAAAAATGATGCAAAGTATTTACATGGACACTGGCTGCCTGTTCTAACAGATAACAAAAGCTAAACTGCATAAGTACATACACTGCCAATGTGACACAGAAGAGGTTTTATTGTTACAGTCTGTCAGTGCTACGGCTGAGATTCAACACAGCCATTTGGATGTTAAACTGTGTCAGAGTTCCTTGTTGAAAGTTGGTGCTCACAATAGAAATAGATAAAAATCTGTGGTTGTTGAACCAAGAAAGGATCGTAGTTCTAGCTATGCTGGTTCCCTGCCATCTAAAAAAATACCAGCATTTTAAAGTTCTGTAAGGAGCCAGAAAAATTGGAGAAACAAAGCAAGAGATTAATGGATCATTTTAAGCCTTTAATGAGAATGAGGGTACATCTTGGACACAGGTCATAAAACTGGCTCAAGACTGACAACAATGCATAATGACTGTGCAAAGGAATCCCCATTATCAACTTAATAGTCAGGAAAAGATAGATTAGGATGGCACAGTATTCACATGTGGCCTCTTGGGGATCATTTCTTAAATGAATTCTTAACACGTAATGCTGTAAAAAGATGATTTGTTGAGACTCGAGGATGATTTCTTTCCCAGATATATCAATGCTTTTAGAATGGCTGATGACACATTTCCTCCCTAGGTTGTGTACCCAGAAAAAAAAAAAAAGGAATGTATTAAATGGTACAAAAGCATAGTTTAACAAACTGAGCATCTTACAGTGTATTCATCAGGCTTCATATACTGCAAGGCAAAAATATACATTGCCTTAAAGCTTTGAGAGACACAGAAAAGTGCTGAATATAGGGTTTCCTTACTAGGTCCACTGGCCTTATAAGAATTTGTCAGAAATTTCAGCTGTGACCCCATGGCTGGTGCCCATCTTCATTAAACCAGATGGCTGTCATTAATCATATAAAAATCCTTAGTACATTTTGTCCCAGTTGAAACATGAAGGCTTTATATGGAGAAGTAATGACATAGGCATTGCAGACAGGGAACAGGCTATGGTAGTAAGTTATGAGACTCCACTAAAAACTTGTCCATGTATTAAAAAAAACTTCCTGTCCATTCTTGTGTGATACCTGTCAAAAGAGCACCAAAAGACAGCACACTGTATCTAACTTTCTGAAGGTTTTTAATTTAAGGGTAGAAAAAACAAATACATTGACTTCATGGCATTTCCGAAATAGGATGGCATATGGCATGACTAAAAATTACTTCTCATGCCTTCATATGGATTAACAAAGGATAAGTTGGTTTGTATTCATTCTGTCATGAAAAGGCCAATAATTACCTGTCTCACAGTGGGCAAAGAGAATAGAAATATTTAGCAGAAACAAGGCTTATGCAGTCACACTGCTTATGTATCATCTGTTTCTCCTCATAATGACTTTGGGTCTAGTGACCAGTTTCTTGGTCCACATCATCCACTGACTTTGAGCCGTCAGTGATTAATTTCTTCCAAGTCTTGTTTCAGTTCAGGTTAGAAGTCCCAAAGTTAATTAGATTTTATAAGTCTTTTAAAAATCAGCACCTGAACAGAAGAGAAAGAGTATATCAATTCCCCATGGAGAGAATTTGTCCTGTAGTTTGGCACTGGTTATAAGACACTGTTGTCCTCTGGTCATCTAACCAGTTAAAAAAAGTAGCAGTCCAAAGAAGTGATAGGGATCTTATGAGATCTAAAGATGCTGTTGCAAGAGATGTCATAGGAGGCCCAAATGAGATCTAAAGTTTTTTGCAGGTAGCACTGTGACTCAGCATATACATCTCTTAAGAAACCAGGATCCTTTAATTATGCTGCTAGCAGACCATTTGCCTTTTTTGGTTTTTTTAATACCAAGACCAGCCTTTTATATATCTAAGTAAGGATATGCAGAGACCTCCAAAACTTTTTTTTTTCTTCCATGTGTACAAGAACATGAAGCCCATATGACTTGTCACTTGGCTGAACCAGGATGGATTATACACAGGACCAGAGTTTGACGGGGTGTATATGATACTCTGAGTCAAAGTCAGCTAATGTCAGTGGGGTCCCATCTGCTGCCTTCAGCAGACTCAGATCAGACTCGTTGCATACTGATAAAGATAAAGCAGAAGGGAGCCTTGAATTCTCATTCTGATTTATGCTGAGTAATTGAATACAAATATAAAGACAATATAAAAAACTTCAAAAAGGTCACTTGACTGGTCAGGCTAGAAAATAAATTTAGAAGCCTTAGGTAAATGGTTAGAGTACCAGAGAAAACACTTAACTCAAAGGCATCAGGCAATTGGTTTATCATTATAGTTTTTTTAAGAATACAGACAGCATTCAAAATCTACACTTTTTTGCATTCCTACTGTAATAAACAGTCAATAAGGCTTTTCAGCTCTTTTCTTATGGTCTGATCCCCCTGTTGATCTCAGCTCAAAGCTCCCACTTCAGTGAAGTCTCACATATGTAAGGACAGACAACGTTACTGTATCAGCTTCATCTATGATATATGCAAGATTATATATTGATCCAGGAATAGTATCTGGCAGTCATGGCTGCTGCACAAGAGTGGATGAAGACAACACACAATTTACCATTGCGACTCACTAAATACCCTTTGACAGTAACATGAACCCATCTGTTAAGTAGTCCAAGGAATAGGGTCGTGATATCTGGATGTCATTTCCAGGAATCACATGTGATTCCTTTCTGTTTTGACTCCCCTTTTTGTCTTCTAAGAGTCACAAGATTTTCTCCAAGCAGGACAGTTCATTCTATTCATTTTTGCATATATTTAAAGTCAACCTGTTCACCAGGTCATTCAGGCAACACCTGAATACTATCTATGTACTACGGATAACAAAGTCAATTTTTTATTTTCTGAGCCAAGATGAAGCCAGCTTTGGGGGAAACCATTCCCAGGATCTTGAATAGTTTAGGTAAACCACAGGTTGTATGAAGAGACACTCAAACACAGGAGTGTCCGTACTTTCACTGAGGCCTTCACATCAGCTGTGAAAGCATCAGACCTCTCCTCCAGAATACGTTGAGAAGGAGTAGCGCCAAAAGCATAACACCACAGGGTACTGCTGAGGCTGACTTAGCTTACTGAAAAGACTGCATCGGGATTGCAGAGTAGCTAGCATATGTATCAATTGGGTTATTTATATTGCTTATATAGCACGGAGAAGCTGTAGTCAAGTCACCAAATTCATAGCTGAAAGCAACACAGGAAGACAGCAGTGATATTAAACCAGAATAACCCAAGTTTTCCAGTTGCTACTGCAGTAATCCAACTACTAGACAGTCACATCTTTGAGATTACAATATTATATTCTCCATGCTACTTACAACAATGAAATCCAAGCATCTATTCTCTATTTCCAAAAGAAAAGAGAGAGGGAAGGATAAGAGAAGTGACCACAGGAATCTGGTGTCTTATCGGCCCTGTCCCTTAAGAAATAATGTTGGTTTTAATAAAACGTAGAAGTATCTAGAGCTGCAAAGAACGGAGAAACAGTGCCTGGGTGCAAACAAAAGTGGTAGGGAGCACAGAGCTAGTGTTTGCGGATGGTCAGGAAATGGAAGGAATTTAAGGTATTTGGCAGAAGAAATATTTTATTGCTGGTTTATGATCTTTAATTAAAATGTATGGGGGAAAACAGAAAGAGCTCTATAGTTTGAAGAGGTCTCCAGTTCACCTGGCTTATTCTATTATTTGGGGCACAGGAAAGAAAGCAAAAAAAATGTTGCAGGCTGGTTTTATAACAATTCACCCCCTTTTAATTGTCTATGATGGATGTAAAACAGAGTATGCAGGCAGTGAAGAAAGTGACTGCCACAACACATTGGGCTGCTATGATTCATCCTATCTACAAACCCAAATAACGCAACTATCCAAGCCTTTTTAAGACACTGTATTTCACCTGTGTGGAAAGGAAGGTGGACAAAAAATTGCCCAGATGCCTCAAGGGAATACAGCCCATTCTGCTTTGACTTATAAAAATATACCTGTTAACATAACTGGTAATTCACACATTATAGCACTTAACAAATATAGAAT